>NW_015659931.1:226118-274143 GCF_001515625.1 Sinocyclocheilus rhinocerous | reverse complement strand
TATTGCATTATACATTTAATTATAGTCATCGTCACATGACCAGCATTTTCGTCTCGTCTCGTCTCGTTTTCGTCACGTGATAAAGGTTCGTTGACGACGATATTTAGTCATAATTTTCGTTGACGAAAGCAACACTACTTCTGAGTCTATTTGGCTCATAACACCTCCTTATCTTTTTTTTTTTTGACAGGGAGAAAAAGGGAATGGTTCAAAATCGAAGATGCCATAGAAGTGTTGCAGTGTCACAAACCAGTACAGGCCACTTACTTCAAGGCCCTGCAGGAAGGCTGTCTGAACAGTAATGGGACGCCCCTGGTGGCCACGATAGGCGGAGACCTGTCGCCCACCTACAGCATTAATCAGAGCTCCGTCTCTGATATCAGATAACTAATACAAAACATAGACACCGAATGCTTCCACCGCTCTTGCCCTTACTTTCATTATTCTATCCTTCTTTTTCTTTAAAAAAAGACACAAAAACAACGGTTTGCCAAGGCTTTTTGAGCACCGAGAAAGTGGCGCAGACATCAAGTGTTGGTTGAATATTCGAAACGATGTTTTGTAAATGTAACACTTCTGCTTTTTCCTGTTTAATCCTCCTTTCATGCAGACTGTTGCATGAAACCCGCGACCCACGTCCTTTTAGCGGCCCAAGTGTGAGATTAAACGAATGCAAGAACTACTTTTTACTGTTGTGATGTACAAATCTACACATGGTGCGTCAGCGTGTGGCTTTCAATATTTTTACACATTTGATTTCCTCTGCGTGCGTAAGTGTGAACGAGTTTTTCATTAGTTCTCTTTCGGCGGTTGCGAGAGGAAACGTTTAGTCTTCTGAATGGTGGAACTGTGAGAAGTTAATAGTTTTGCATGAACACTGGTATTTATTTGTCTTTTGAGTTTGCGTGATGCGATGACTGTTTAACCTGTACTTCGTGTTAAATTGATGCTCTTAACTTACCCTTTTTTGTCTTGCCATCTTGTAAATAACTTATGGGCCTGCAAAAACAGATTTAATTTATACTAGTACCTGATTAGACTGGAGCGCAATTCTACAAGCGCACACTTTTTTTTTTAATCCAGTACATTTTTTCCAACCTGCTGAGGTTTGAAGGACTTAGAATTTAGTATTGCAAACTTTACAATGAATCTTGTGTGTAAATTTGTGCCATTAGCAGCACCAATTCATTGCAACTAAATAGTTCGAACATTATTTCTGCAATTCCGTTTGGTGCTGCTAGTGATGTAGAAACGAAACAGTTCCCCTTTAAGCAGACTGATAGAGTGGTGGTATGATTTGGCAGGTCTGTAATGGTTTTCTGTAGCACTTTTTAAAATCAACAGGAAAACAAAATGGACTCCGTTTACTTTTATATTTTCCTGGTTTCATCAGTGCACCATAGTGTGCAACTGCAATCCCATTCTGGTATGAAACGCCCACTTTTCATGATGCAATCACTTCCAGATGGATTAAAGTCTCATTTCATTTCTTCCTTTTAATACGTTATACATTTTACAGAAGTAAAACGGGTTGCACGTACCATGTTGACTTTAAGAAGTGCCGCGGTAGATCGAGTGGACAGTTAAATCAAGAAGTAGCTTGGAAATCCTCTCCCTAAACTAGAAGATTCACTTCGATTCTCAAAGCAATCTGTTGAAAAACTATGAACGATTATAATGTTACCTAGCAGTTTCAAAAATCTTCACGAACAACATGAAATCAAAATGGACACTTTTTACTTTCTCTGTGTGTTTAATGTATTATCGAGCATGATTCATTTCAGTTCGTGTTGTTTCAGGGGAAAAAATGCCATCAATAATGAGCAGTTGAACTTGGATAACATTTTTCTTATGGAACATACTGAAATATTTCAGAATAGTTCACCCCAAAAAATCTGTCATTATTTACTTATCCTCAAGTTGTTTCAAACCTGTATTAGTTTCTTTCTTCTGTTGAGCACAGAAGACGACATTTAAAAAAATATTGTTAACTAAATTGATGGTAGCCATTGACTTCCATAATATGGGAAAAAAATAGTATTCTAGTACTCTATTTTTGTGTTCAACAGCAGATAGAAACTTATACAGGTTTGGAACGACATGAAGCTAAGTAAATAATGACAGAATTTTCATTTATTTTTTTTTTAAATGGAAATATCTCTTTAAGGAAGTAAAATGGGTTTCATGTTCATTTTAGCTGTTAGCAGATGTTTACATTTCGTTAATTACCATAACGTCTCTCAAATGACACCTAAAGAGATATTTCAGTGGAGATGTTTATATAGCATATTATTTTTTTAAACTAGCTCTAGTCTGCACTAGGACTGTTTTCACATCATGTCACTTTTTATGGATGTTCAGCAGACCCCTGAAATTGTTTCATCTTCCCTTAGTAGATTTGGCTATTAATATTCTTCTGACAATTGCTGAAGGTGTTTTCTGGCCTTCTGTTTTCGTGGACTTTTAGTCCTGCTGATGAGGTATTTGGTTGTTTTAACCTCTCACCCTTTTTAGAAATGACCATATCATCATCTACAACTCATTTAAACATCTTCTCTTTTGAAATGTCAAATATGTCTTGGAAGCCGAACTGTAAAGCGCTTGGCGCAATACTGTGAATCTTGAGCCACTGTAGTTAGCGAGATGTTTTGGTGTCTTTTAATCGCTCTTGTTCCAATTCCAGTGCTTGTCATTATGTATAGATATGGTACACGCTAGGTTGGGCGATTTATTTCCTCGAGACTGAACCGCGTCGTTTTGCTCCTCTGGGAGTTTTAAGTGCATTTATGATGCAAGATCCTTATGAAGTACATTTTGAATTCAAGAGTTAGTCTGACTGCAAAATGAGTAATGATGAACCCAAGATCTAAAACATGAATGAACCTACTTTTATCAGTGATTTATGTTTACATGCCTCTGATTAATATCTGTCAACACTAATTTCATCGATTTTGCAGCTGATTGCAAGTCTTTCTCTTTCACTTTTAGTGTAGCATGTAATAGCTAATCTGGTCTGTTTTCTTGATTGAGATACGTGATGATGGCCATACTAATGTACCCTTCATTTAGCACAGCAGCATATTAAAAAGTTTTGACTTCTGTAGTAAGTGGAAGTGGCTGCGGCGATCATTGCAGTGAATGATCTTCTCTTGAGCAGTCGTTTTAAAGTCCTACAAAACAAGGATGTGAAATCTAAACTGCTGCATTTGAAGTATATCACAGACCATGTGAAATACCCATATCCTTGACGAACATCTCACGGAAAGCACCTTAAATTTGCCCTGCTTGTGACTCTGAATGTAAACTTGGGTAAAATAAGATGGGATGCTGGAACTATGACTGGAATCTCCCAACACTCCGAAACAAAAGCTGTGAGACTTTGGTTCCACAGCTGTACCCTTCACTGGAATATTTAGCTTTTTCGTTTTGGGATTATGAAATCAACCAGTAGAAGAATGTAATATAAATGTGCCAACTAATAAACACCAGTATTTCACCTCAAGGTTTCAGTGACTTTGTCCCACAAGCTAAATTTGTAGTGCTGTAACATGCCAAATATTCTGATTTACGTAATACTTCATGGCTTTCGAGGAAAACTACATGTGCTAGTTTAACATTAAAATGTTGTCAAACTATGTACATTTCAGATTTACAGGTTCCTTCCAGGATGATGGACCAAAAAGGAAGTGGGTAAGAAAATAAAAACATTCTTGGATTTTTTTTAAAAGAAATAGTTCATCCAAAAATGAACATTTGGTGAAAAATTACTCTCCTTCAGGTCATCCAAGTTGAGGATGAGTTTGTTGATGATGAGTTTGTTCCTTCATGAGAACGGATTTGGAAAAATTTAGCAAAATTCCATCACTTGTTCACCAGTGGATCCTCTGCAGTGAATGGGTGCCGTCAGAATGAGAGTCCAAACAGCTGATAAAAGCATCAGGATAATCCACACCACTCCAGTCTATCAATTAACATCTTGTGAAGTGAAAAGCTGCATGTTTGTAAGAAACAAATCCATCATGATATTCTAAACAATTGTTTCTGGCCCAAATAAGAGTCCATAATAAAGCTTCTTCTAGTGAAACAGTCCATGTAAAACTGCTTGATCTGTGCATATTTCTCAGACGAGATGACTTATTTCACTGGAGAAACCAATATTATGGACTCATGTTTAGTCTCATGGATGGATTTGTTTCTTACAAACACACAGCTTTTCACTTCAAAAGACGTTAACTGATGGACTGGAGTGGTGTACCTCCGTGAAGTTGGCCCCCCACCCAACGCAAAACGTCGGCAAAATAGTCTCAATTGTTTGTGCTGTAAAATTTTTAGTTTGTGCTGCTTCGTTTTTTTAGATAGGCTATTCAAATATTATTTAGTGATCATTCTGAGGTCACTCAGCCCCCCACATGCTCCAAATTTACCCCAATAGTCTCGTTTGTTTGTGCTTCGTTTGTACCGGTAGTAGGCCTATTTTTGTTTTTTTACGGTCTTTGTTTAACAATACAGTTGAAGTAATAAGGTAAAATTCAAACGGCAAACCAATTCACATGAAATAGTTGCAGTCACTTAATTGTTAGTAGCCATATTCGTTCAATTAGGCTATATGGAAGAAAAAAAATACTTAGGCCTATTTCATTGTCTTTACAAAACCAAAAAATATATAAATATAAAATATTGATATAGGCCTATTTTCACACTTTAAATGCCTATTTTAGGCCTATTTTAAATGCCATCCTGAAAACCAAATTTGAAATTAGAACCATACACACAAAATGCTGCCCGAAAAAGTAAAATATATTGTTTTTTTTTTTTTTTTTTGATTTTTTGCACCTTTAATAAACATTTGAAAAATGCACAAATTAATATAGAAAATTTTTTATTTCAACAAGTTTTCTTTGGCCAAATTAGAAGTAGGCTAATGCTTCTCTCGCACATTCAGTTTAGAACTAACGCACATCTTGGTGCTAGATCATTGATGGGGAGCAGGGCAATTAATAGTGAATATGACCAAAATAGGGTATTATTTTTTATATGAATAATAAAATCACTATATAGGCGCATTTCAAGTGTTTATGAGGAGTGTGGGAGTATTATCGCGCTTACTGTATGGTATGGAGGTGCCCGCACACAATCCATCGCATTTTTTTTTTTGCCACCTGCGGAAAAGTTTTTTGGATGCGCTTTCTGTCGTCTCATGCAGTCTCTGTGAATGGAGCGCTTCACAACAATGAACCGGCTCAGACAAGAAATAAATCTATAGAAATCTTGAAATGTCTACTATTAAACAACCCAATTCAAATAAAAAACAAATCTTCTCTAATTATGTGGTCCGTATGAAAAGGTGCATTTCTTTATTAGGCACGTCCATTAGCCAACTGTGGAGATGGCCATCAAGCGTCGGCATTTGGCAACTTCATCTTTGCAGCCGACACTGACTGAGAAAGCACAAGTTTAGTAATAAATACAATGTCTTCTTTTTTCCCTACTCGTTCAATCAATACTTTTGCCAGTGCTTTGCGTCAAGCTTTATGCGCGCACTTGAGCATGGAATAGGCTATGCCTAAATGCCTATATATTAAATGATGGTTTAATAGGTTATTATATTAATCAATTTAATATAAACATGCGACTAGTTGACTAAGAAAAAAATCTTTAAAAAAAAAAAGACCGTAGCAAAAACAAAAATACTACCAGCACAAACATTAAATACCACACTGAATGCATTAACAAGTACCTGCAAAACAACATATGAACGAGTCGGACACAGAAGCACTTTTGAACCTTTATTGTACAGATCATGTGGAAAATTACTGTGGCTGTTGTCCTCGGCCACGGCCAAAACCACCTCTCTGAAAACACAAGAGAACGCATGCAAAAGGTGAGCGTCACAATTTCCCTTTCCCAGTAGGATAATTCAAGCTTGCGTTTATGTAAGTGTTTGGAGTCATGCATTTAAACGGTATTTAAACAGTGATACTTACAAACTGGAATTCTGTGGCAGCACCTGCACCAGCCTCAGCCTTCTTGTCTGCACCAGCTGTAGGATGAAGAGTTTTTAGTTTAACACAATGCCACACAGAGGCAAAAGAATACGCTGATGTCGACAGTATGTATTGTGTACATACGCGGAGCTGCAGAACGTCTGTAAGCATCTCTGTCTCCCTCGCCACGGGCCAGACGAGCCGGTCTCTCTCCCTCAAGACCTGAAAAACACAGTGTTACACTTTAATCAAGGTCTTTGAAATGGACTACAGCACATTATGAATGACATTTAGCATGGACAAACAACCATTTATCAGTCAAGTGTCAAATAGGATCAGAATAAGTAGTTGAAACCAGTAGCGGTTTTAGGCACGGGCGAACCGGTCAGCCGCCCGGGGCGGCATTTTTTCATAATACATGTGGGGCGGCACGAGCAGTTAAAAAAAAAATTTAAAAAATCCTCTGCGCCGCTGCCGCGAAGCGGTTTTCTATTGTCTATCATTTCACTGTGTGGGGAATTGGCAAATTGGCGCCCCTGCTTGCTGAGAAGGTGCCGTGCACAGAAGCTGTGTGAGAAGGGGAAAGGGGGGCGGGGCGCGGCGCGGGGGACAGTTCACCTCTGGGTCTCTCCCAAATAGAACGGACAAGGGGGGGGGACGGGGGATCCACTGTATAGAGCAATACTCTAATGGAATTAGTGGGCTAAAGTCAGTCACACCTCGACTTTCTTCCAAATAACGCACATTTCATTCATAATATTATAAATACAGGGATGCAGCTGTATTCATTAACCTGTCACTGAAGTCTGGGTAGGGGAAGTGACCCTAACAAGCCCATGCACCCCATAAACCCATTTTATTTTGAAATTAAAAAAGTCAAGAAAGCATGAGAGAAAATATTGGGGGGGGGGGGGCCGCTGGAAGGGGGTCTCGCCACTGGTTGAAACACTATATTCATTCTCTTCAGAAGCCATAATATAGCCTTCTAGTAGTAATGATTTTACAAATTAGTGCATGAGAGGTATTAACTACTTTCAAGGGTTATTTGTTCATTGTGAACATCATTGCATGGAAAAGCTCTATGGATTTTCTTCAAAATACGTTGCATGGTAAATTAAATTTTTCAGTTTGAAAAGCTTTTTAGGAGGAAGATGAGCCTCTTACCCTTGGGACGGGGTCTGGTCAGGTACCAGTAGAAATGGCGCCAAGCAAACTGCTCTTTGACGTACCCGCATGACTTCAGAGACTGTGAAGGTTCAAGTATTTTAATATATATTCACATGTCATCAACTGGTCCAAGTTTGTGCCATTCATGATGGTCAGAAGGACTCACCTGCATGGCCTTCATCACGTGAAGGTTGGGTACGTTTTTGTCAGCGAGCTCTGGATGTTTCGCGAGATGCACATCTTTTTTGGCCACCATGACGCCCTCTTTGAAGAGGAGCTCATAGATAGCAATGCGGTTCTTCTTGGGCATCAACATCTACAAAAACAGAAATACAATTACTTCAGTTCATATTTATGCTTTTAGCAAACACTTTCACCCAACTTCAAAGATGTCAGGTTTATTAGATTAGATTAAGAGCAGGATAAAGACAAGAAATGCAAGCATGTCGTCATACATTTTATGATATAGAGACCAATTTTCCTAAGAGAATCGTTTTAAAAAACAATTATTAAAGGCAACACTTACAGTACTCTAATTTTACCATACATATCATGGTACTCTTTAACATGTCTTATAGTACCATTTGCATAATATAAATATGATAAACAGTACCATAGTATTTCCTTAAAAGCACACTACTATTACTATAAAATATCACTGAATCAAAGTACAGCCACATACAAGAAAGTACTGCTGTACAGTGATAATACCATGATATTAAATGTACATACTAAAACACACAAATATAGTAACCATGATAGTACCATGGCAAAAAAACATAATTTTTGTCAGCGATGACATTCTGCGCGGCTCTGAAGGCACTTAGCATGCTAAACGTGTTGATGTATACACAATAACGGTTTCACTAGGTTTTTTGCACTTATATAACTTATTTTCAGTAACAACGTCAATAATGCCTTTATTTAAGTTTATTTGATCATTTTGTGTTACAATATTGACTTAATACGAGTCGTGAAGCTCTCTCGCGGGGTAGCGAACGACACAGGCGCATATCCTGCTTTACATATAGTATTTTCCGCCTGCATATTTTCGCAAGACTAAGATATATTCACCATAAGGATTTATTTGAACAGAATTCACTTGAAACAACACATCAAATAGTAAGATGATGAAGATTTAGAACGGATTGTCGGCTCTTGTTTCGGCCTACCTTTACTCTTGCTGAGAGACCGGAGCCGGAAAGAACGCCCTCAGCTCTACTTCCTGTAATAGTTCGCTGCGCTTTATACAGTCTCATGTGAAGCGCGAGGCGCCAGCTAGCGTATTGGAGGTGTTTTTAATTTGTGCTCTGGAGTTGGGTCAACCTCCGCCTATGGAGAGAGAAAAAAGTTTTCAAAATCATCCCCCCCTCTGCTTTTTTCACAAATCGCACCCTTCACATATATACAGTATATATAGCCAACATATATATATATAAAAAATTATTATTATTATTTTTTACAATGTCCTTTTTTGTATATTGTATAGGTTGTATTTTATATATATTTAAACTGTATTTATCTCTATTATGTCTACTGTTAGTGTTGAGTGTTAACTGTATGCACCAAGGGTCTGAGAGTAACGCAATTTCAATTCTCTGTATGTATGTGCTGTACATGTGGCAGAATTGACAATAAAGCAGACTTTGACTTGACTTTGACTTGATATATATATATATATATATTACACTGTAACTATATTATAGATATATAGAGACATAATTAAAATAAAAAGACATATAGGCCTAGCCTATAGAATTTTCATTAGGTCTTTGTCAAATAATTTCTAGAATTCTATAATTTTCTATAGAATTTTCAAAAAGTAATTCTCTGTATATTTTCTCTGTATTAAAAAATCTAATGGATGTTCTTATTCCTCATTCATTTTAATTGCATGGAAAACAGTGACTAGTAAAATTCAGACATTGGCTGTTTTGACTATAAATACTGTCCTGTTGTGACATCAAATACAGTCACAACCACTTATTCAGTAGTCAGTTCTCTGTCCTGCCTTTTGTTTCTGGCTGGACAGAGTTGAATGCTAAAGGAAATGACTTTTTCCCTGCATGGCTGCTTGAGGAATATATTTATATCTCACAATCACCGTCTAGTGACAGAGAAAACCCCCACATCCTTCATACATGAGAAGTAAGCATGCAGTTTAACAATGAAGGTTGAGTGTACACAGTATTAAGGATATATATGTGACCTCTTATTCTTAATTATTGCATTTCATGGATTGTATCTGCAATGAATTCAAATGGGCTACTTTATGGTATTATTCCTAGATGTTTTCTAAACCGGATTCTAGAGTTGCTGGCTCTTTGGTTGTAGACAAACAAGGTGTTTTTATTTCAACCTTTGAAAGTATAGGTCTATATTATGAGAGAAGTCAAATGTATGGTTTTATGTGCTGTTTTGAGGTAAACAGTTATATTTGAAGTCTTTTTAAAGGTTTCTTGAAGTTTCAGTTTTGGCCTGAGATATGGGAACATTTCAAAAGCTATTGCTCAATTCAATTGCAGACTAATCCTCTTCACTGGATGCGTTAACAAGAAATGTGTTGGTTAATATTTCAGCGCTCAGCTCATTTCTCTGGCAGTTTGTGTTTGGCAGCGAACAGTGTTTTTCTGTTTCCCATCTGTGTTGCGAGGCGGTGATGTGTTTAGTGCCTGAGGTTTGTGGACTAATGGGAATGAACCTTACAGGAGCTTTGATTGTTGTTCCACCTGTGCCAACAAATTGAGAAGTTAAATTTGCAACACCTCCATCTGCTTTCATACACAGACCACCTGTGCCGCACTAATTTTATATTTAGGAGCAGATTTGCAAGAAGTTGTTACTACCACTCTTACTTTAGTATAATTGAGATTATTTATATATATATTTAAATGTATTTATTAGAATAAGATTTTGTTTTTATATTTTCTGTTATGATTTTAGTTGTTTTTAAATAAATAATTATTACGTATTTATTTATTACTACAAATATTTAGTCTATTTTTAGTTTTATTTAGTTTATTTAACTTGAACTGAACAAAAATAAAACTAAAAATGTTGCCTTGACAACTGGCTGAATTAAAATAAGTTTTTTAGAATATAAAATTGTTATATTTTATTATATTTTTCATAATTTATTTTCAACTAATGACTTTTTTATCATTTTAGTTTTAGTTAAAAAATAATAACCCTGGGTATTATAAGTGGCAGGTTTAATGCAAAAATGCAAAATAGCTAATTAATATTGTATCAAATATTATGAAGTCACCAAATATTATGAAGTTTTTTTTTTTTTTTTATGCAATATGCACACATTGAAGATCAAAATAAGTAAGCTTTAGCAAAGTTTCACCAATAGGTGGCAAAAATGAACCCTTTGTGAACCCATGTATACCACATACATTTCAGTACCCTAGTATATACCATGGTATTACCATCACTGTACCATGGTATTGCAACTTTTTTTTTTAATATTTAAAAAATCCCCACCCTGCTTTTTTGTTGTTGTTGTTTTTTGTTAATAGACTGAATTAGGAGTTGAATTGAACATAGTCAATTGTAAGCCTTGGACGAAAATTTGGAAAGTGAATGATTCAAATATATTTCACATATTCGTTGATCTTAGTAGGGTGCTTATTTCAGTAAAAGTCATTAATATGTAACGTGGGTCTCTTGGCTGACCATCCCCCATTTGATACACCCGCAGCACAACACTGCCTGTGTTCATCCGATACCTTTGTGTTTTACTGATGTTCGATTCGCGAACGAATCGTTCATTCGAACCGATTCATTTGAACAGTTTCGCAATGCCTTTGTAAACCGCTTCACTGCAGCTAAGACTGTATGGTTACAGCAAATATTTGAGCATTCCGTGTTCAACAAAATGTTTATCGAAATACTTATTTGATTACATGAAACTGTTGAACAGGCTCGGTGAATTTGAGTCAACTCGCTAAAACGAACCAATTCCCTAAACCGAATCAGACAGCTCACCGTTATTGTGTTTGACTAGAGTGGAGGTTCGTGTGGATCACAGAGAGCCTGGATTCTCGTTCATCTGTGTTTGGTATGTCTTAACGCATGATTTTGTTTTTATTTAGCAGCAGAAATGAGGTTGCGTGTCGATATATGCGGACAGACGTCTTGTCTTGCGTTATGTCATTTATTTCTAAACGCTTGCGCAGAACGCTGCGGTTCTTCGCAATGCTGAGTGGTTTTTAGACATGGTGCCATTGAAACAGCTTGGAGTGGCATGCGAAATTAGGAATCTAATTTAAGGCACTTGTTATCCCTGTCCTCTATTCTGAGATCCACAATAGACCGTTTTAGTAAATGCAATCTCTGTTGCTCCCAAAGGAGACTTTACTGTCTTCTTGCATGATAAACTCAAAAGGTCTGCTTTAATAAATCAATAGCAGGTCTCATAGCTGTAAAGAAGATGAATCATTACAACAGTGTGTTATCTGATTAGTAAATGTCTGATGGTTGTCATTTAGTTTGGTCTTACATCGCTGATCCCATCTGTCTCCACCAACAGTAAATACTCATGTGAGTGTGTGTCTGAAGTGAACTGCTGCTTCACAGACACCAGATGTCCTTTTGACATCTTCTGTTCAAGTCAAAGGTGAAATCCTCCCCTCGGAGGTTCTCGAACTGTCCAAGGTCCTGAATCGTCCCTTGGCACCTGAACTCTTTAGCTCTGGGTCAGTTCGTATTTGGTCTGCCAGGGAAAGCTTGTGATTTCTATGCAGTTTTAGGGGAATTTGGCATTTCTTGTACTTTAGATTCTATGTAGTGCTTAGTATTAATCTTAAGTATATATATATATATATTTTGGTTATATCTATTTATTTTTTTCTACATTTTCATCTAATTTGTATGGAAGCTTGTTTCACAGGATAAACAAAAACAAAAAAGGTAATCTCACAATTGAGACTTTTTTGTATCTAAGTTTATTTCTTGCAATTCTGACATTTTTCTATCAATTCTGTCTTTTGCAAGATACATCTGCAAGATATAAACTCAGAATTGTGAGAAATAAAATTGCAGTTCTGAGAAAAATGAAATGCTGTTGGGTTGTTTTGACCCAGCGGTTGGGTTGTTTTGACCCAGCGGTTGGGTTGTTTTGACCCAGCGGTTGGGTTGTTTTGACCCAGCGGTTGGGTTGTTTTGACCCAGCGCTGCATGGGTTATATTTAACCCAGCATTTTTTAGAGTGTGAGGTTATATCTTGCAATACTTACTTTTTTTTCTTAGAATTGCGAGAAAAAGGTCAGAGTTGTGAGATAAAAACGTATTAATTTTTTTATTCCATGCCAGAAACAGACTTCCATACATTTGCTCTGAAGAATATGTAAGAAAACATGTTGCACAAGCCAGCACTGCTGAAAATATTTTTTCCCCCCCAGTCCTTTCACCTGATGAAGTCAAAGCCATAAAGTATACAGTAGCTCTTTAACTGGATTGTGTTGGAGGACTCATTCACCTTGCTGGTTATATTGTTGAAATCTCATTCTGAATCTGTCCTTCAGCCCCTATATAGCTTCAGATGGCAACTAAAACCAAGGAGAGCATGTCCTTAGAGGCTTTTAGCTAAACTCAAGGTACAATACAAGGGCCTTACAGACTGAACGCTTATCTGTGGGATAAAAATCTAAAGATATGCTTCAGTTTAAAACTCTGCTGAAATTCCTTTAGAAAGTCGATTAACATTGCATATTGCCTAATGTATCAGATACTTGTATACTGTTCGGTATGCAGTGAGGAGCACACTATTCCGTTCTGAATGATGTGTCTGTTTGGTTGCATAACCCACACCGAATCATTTGTATTTTATCAGTCTAGGCAAGTTCATGGTCAAACGCCTGTCACTGTGAAGGATGACCCAGAGTTCAGCAGGGCCATGTCATTGCTCACTTTAGGGATGATTGGGGTCAAGGGTCAGGCTCAAAGGCACAGATTTTATCACCCGGGTACCTACTTTCACCCTTTACACCCCACGTGGGATTCCAACCTGTGACCTGGTTACAGTGCTAATTCCTGTTACTCTGATTTGTCATTTTTTGCTAATTTTATTTGCTACCTAGTATTGGTATAATCAGTTTGGTATTGTATTTCTAAAGTTAATTCAGTACTTTATGAAATCCATCTAATATTTTATTTAAAAAAAAAGAATATAATAATGAAAATAATATAAAATAGTTTTATTTAGAACATTAATTTAGTATTTTATTAATTCAATTAATTTCACATTTTATTTATTACATTAATTTTAGTGTTTTATTTATAGCATTTAGCATTTTATCTGTAAAATTAATTAATCATTTTATTTACAAAATACTTTTCAAGTATACTTCTAAAGTCAATTTGGTATTTTATGAATAAAAATGTAGCATTTTATTTTTAAAATAATTCTGTAGTTTATTTGAAAATGTAAGCTGATATTGAATTAATACAATTAACTTCATACATTAATTCAGTGATTTATTTAAACATATAATATGGTATTTTATTAAAAAAATTAATTTTGCATTTTATTTTAAAATTCAAAATTAATTCAGTAGATTTTTAAAAATTTAATTTGTATTTTTTTAACAAATATGTGTGTATGTAATACGTATTTTATTAGCGAAATAAATGTTGAAAATATTAATTTTGAAAATTAATTCAGTAGTTATTTTCAAAATGTAATTTAGTATTTTATTAATAAAATCAATTTTGAAATGTATTTATAAAAGTATATTTAGTAGTTTATTTTAAAAAGTAATTTTGTATGATATATACAGTTATTTAGCACTTTATTTATAAAATCAATTCAGTAGTTTATATATGTAATTTGGTATTTTTTATTCAAATGAATTTCACGTTTTATGTATAAAATAAATTTACTATTTTATTTATAAAATAAATGTATTTTGTACATTATATTTATAAAAAAGTATTTGCTATTCTTTTGTTATTATTTACATGATTCAAATCAATGTGTGGTTTCAGTATAGGACTTTATAAAATGTGATATTTTTGTCGTCTTTATTTAGACAGTATAGGAAGAACAGAATTCTTTGGTAAAAAGAGACAGATATATGATCAGAACATTGTTTCTGGTCAAATTTGAACCTGAGCTGCTGCGAAGAACCAGTAGAGAGAATTGTAAGAGTTCAGGCCTGTATGACGTCTTTTATAGGATAGATTACGCTGTTCTTTGAAGCCTTAGGAAATCCATGCAACAAGATCTCAGCTGCTGCAGCTCTCCAGCGTCGTATTACCAGGAGGCTGGCTTGCTTTTTGACAGATTCTCATGTGTGTCTGTGCCGGTGTGGATATCAGCTGCGCTGTGACCTTGCCTTACCACATGAACACGTGCAAATCTGCTCAAATACGGCATTGGCTGCTGCGAGATCCTGCATTGATCTCTCTCTGCAGTCTTGCCCAAGTTTCTGTCTGTCTGTGAGATGGACAGAGATAGAGAGAAACTAATTGAAGAGGTGGATGGTAGGACATATCGATTGAGACTAGACGCTTGAGAGAAGACACCAATGAGCTGCCGAGGAGAGATGCAAGATTTATGCTTTGAACATTGCCAAGCGGCAAGTCTGCAGCGATCCGATATAAATAATCCGTTTCTCGGTTTCTAAACGTCTCTGAAGATGTTTACTTGTGCCTCACGGATGCTAAAAAGATGTGGGAACAAAGTGCAGTTTGTTCGATATTTCCACAACCCCACCCATAAGAAAGAAAAATCATGAATGAGATCTCTATAAAATCTCCATTGTTCTCCTAGGCTTCTTTTTACGGACTAAAATTTGCCAAGATTGAGAGTAATTCTTGTATACTTCAGTCTCTTAAAGGAATAGTCCATTAGGAACAGATTTGGAGAAATGAGTCATATTTGCTCACCAGTGGATGCTCTGCAGTGAATGGGTGCCGTCAGAATGAGAGTCCAAACAGCTGTTAAAAACATCACAACAATCCACAAGTAACCCACACCACTCCAGTCCATCAATTAATGCCTTCTGAAGTGAAAAGCTGCATGTTCGTACCATTTAACCATTGCTTCTGGCCAAAATAGGAGTCCGTAATTCATAATAACACGTCCTCCAGTGAAAAAATCCCTCCCCTGTTGTCCTCTTAACATCAAAATCCACACACATATTTGTTTCAAACTGTTTTGGATTTGTATATTATTGGACACTCATTGTGTGAATGCTCTCTACTCTTAAAAATAAAGACTCTTTATTGGCGTCAATGGTTTCATGAAGAATCTTTAACGTCCATGGAACCATTCCAAGGTTCTTTATAGAGGAAAAAGGCTCTTTAGATTATTACAATTTTCTTCACACTAAGAACGAAAGCGGTTCATTTAGGAACTGTTCACTGAAAGGTTCCTTGGGGAACCAAAAATAGTTCTTCAATGGCATTGCTGTGAAACCCCTCTTTTGAATCGTCTATTTTTAAGAGTGTTTTTTCATTCAAATGGATTTCAGAGCCTCAGTGGTGCTGCTTTTCCGGGGTGTGACTGTCATCATTGCTGTTAGCAGTTACGCAACCCCTCCAACACATTATTAAGACACACATGCACGAGAGAGATAAAGGGAGTGTGCATCGCTCTCTTGAGGATTCAGTGAATGAATGAATCACTCTCAGTTTATGACTCTTTTCCTACACAAAGCATCACCTGTGATGTTCAAATCTAAACACAGCTGTGGAGCTTTTGTGTTTCACTAACACTAACATAGCACTTGAGTTCCATTAATCAGAGGTGTTTATTATTGGCAGGAATCGCTGTTGCTTAGTGGTATTGTTAATGTTAACAGAAACAAATTAATCTTAACTATTAATCACAGATTGAAGTGAAGCTGAAATAAAAATAGATAAACATTAGGTGAAACTTAAACTTAAAATGAAAATTTGAAATGTTGTCTTAGCAAATAACTGAAATAAGTTGAAGTAGTAAAATTACTCAAACTAAAACAAAAATAAATGAAAGCTAAACAAATATTATAAAAACGAATAAAAATGACTAAAACACTAAAACTTACATGAAAACGAAGACTGGAAAATATACTAATAAAAGCTAATTAAAAATATGAATAAATACTCCAATATATCTATATAATACTAAAATAACACTGATACTAAGAGTTAGGGATTTGAACAAACTCCAAAATCTGTGTTTTAAACTTTGCCTCTGCCAAATGCAGGAACGAACAAAGTCATTATCTAATGCAGTTGTTTTGCATAAATTGTATCACTTTTATGGCTGCTGTGGGAACGTAAATCCTGCCTTTAAGTTAAATAAGCCAACCAGCTTATTGATCATGCATATGCATTAACTGGACCTGAATATTTGAGCTAAAGAGGCAAAAATATTTATGTCATTGTTGTCAGATTATTCCAAATTAAATTATATTCAAAGTTTCTCTTTTCAGCATTCTTCAAAGGAATAGTTCACCCCAAAATGAAAATTTGTTAAAAAATTCATCACCCTCAGGTCATCCAAGATGTAGATGAGTTTGTTACTTCATCAGAACAGATTTGGAGAAATTACATCATTTGCTCACCAGTGGATGCTCTGAAGTGAATGGGTGCCGTCAGAATGAGAGTCCAAACAGCTGATAAAAACATCACAAGTAATCCACACCACTCCAGTCCATCAATTAACATCTTGAGAAGCAAAAAGCTGCTTGTTTGTAAGAAACAAATCATTGATGTTTTTAACTTTAAACCATTGCTACTGATCAAAATACGAGTCTATAACGCTTCCTCCAGTGAAAAAGTCCATCTCCTGTTGTCTCTCACATCAAAATCCACCCACATATTTGTTTAGAGCTGTTTTGGACTGTTTTGGCTTGTAAATAATGCTTAATCCTGCAGATTTCTTTCCTGATTCAGATGAGTCAACGTTTTCACTGGTGAAAGCAACATTATGGATAGAGGACTTGTATTTTAGCTGCAAACAACGGTTTGAAGTTTACAATGTCTTCATGATGGATTTGTTTCTTACAAACACACAGCTTTTCACGTCTCAAGACATTAACTGATGTACTGGAGTGGTGTGGATTACTTGTGGATTATTGTGATGTTTTTATCAGCTGTTTGGACTCTCATTCTGACGGCACCCATTCACTGCAGAGCATCCATTGGTGAGCAAATGATGGAATGCTACATTTCTCAAAATCTGTTCCCATGAAGAAACAAACTCATATACATCTTAGTTGGCCAGTGGGTGAGAGAAATATCAGCAAATTTTCAATGATTGGGTTAAACTATCTTTTAATGCTATTCTAGTTAAAAGTACACCAGTCAGTGTGACTGCAGTCAACATTTGTTGGCTCTCATGTCAAACAGATCCTGTCACTTTAGTGTTATTGAGCTCAGGGCTGTGTGTGTGTGTGTGTGTGAGAATGCAGTGTTGGTAATGGATGCTCTGTGCTGTGTCAGCCTCTGTATTTCACACTTGAATGCACAGAACAGGAGCCAAGAAATAGTGTGGTAGATATCTATTTATTGTGTTCAGAGGCTCAAGCGTGAGGACAAGAGAGGCATGTACGGGTCTATCTTATGCAAAGAAATTGTGAAATAATGTAACGGCCTAAAAACTCATTTGTTGGTAGCTGCTGACTGCTCATTTTAGTTGTTATGCTTCATTTATGTGGCTTTCATTAGTATCCGGTTTGCAGTGAGCTGCTCTTAGATTGGATTTCATGCTGAGGAACGAACCGAGAGAGAAAATACACAGCCTGAACATTAATATGGTTATTTAGGCACAGAATAGAAGAGCACCCTTTGAATTTCCCTTTGGGTCGTGGAGAAAATTGGACTTCTGAAGGTGAAGAAAAGGCTATTGTCAGCGTGAACTGGGTTTGAACTCATGTGAAATTGGCAAGACATTAGCAGAGTGAATCTGCGAGGCTCATCTTTTGGAAATTAGCCAGTGCAATTAACCTGACTCGAGGCGCTGAGCTGGCTAAAGACGAAAAGACGAGCGAGATAACTCTTTTGATTCCCTCTTTTTTAAAAGAAAAAAAAATGAAAAAAGATTATTTAAAGCTATTTTTGTGTTAAATGAGAAAGTATTAAGTAGGCATTACAAACAGTAGCTTTAGAAATAAATACTTTATTTAATTCAACATAAATTTATTACACATAAATGTTTAGGCTACAACGGCCTAACGTAATCTATGGAACATAAAAGAAGATAATTTAAGAAACATTTTTTTCGTTCATGCAATGGAAGTCATTGGTAACCAAAACAGCTTTGTTACCAACAGTTTTCAAAATACAAAAGAAACTAATGCCGGGTTCAGACTACACGATATTTTTTGCAGAGCACTAATTCCGAGTATGGGTCACCACATGTCACGTCACTCACTTAAAAAAAAAAAAACATTTATTGTGCTTGTGCCACATGAGTTAGAAGCATCATTTATGTCTGCAGCACAAACAGCACAGGACAAAAGTACTTAAAGTTATTGGTTTGTTTGAATCATTAACCCTCAGTATGAGCAATAGCCTAGCTTATAGCAAACTCTACTAACATGGGCCTTTAGTTATAGTCTCAGCACTGAGCATCTCAGCTATTGATATCTGCTGGCCTCAGTCTGGCCTGATCAATGCTATTGACTGGTTCCTGTGGTGGGCGAGATCCAGTCCACTGTGTGCTGAACAGCTTTTAGTTGCCAATTAGCACCATTTTGCTTCCTTTTTTTGACCACAGTATTGAATAACAGCGTATCCATCAGTATTAGTCCCGATACTTTAAAAAAATATTTATTCTCTCATTTAGAAATGTTTCTCTCATCTACTTTTTGGGGCATTAATACCCTGCTTCCCAATTTACTTACTAGTATGCACTAAACTGTATGCACTAAAAAGGGGTGTGTAACATGTCACAAATAGCATCCTTCAATGAACACTTGACCTGAAATATGAAAAAACATTATTTTTGCTGTTTTATTTTAGATCGTGTCTGTCTTTTTAAGAGTCAGTGTGTGGTAATGTTGACCTCTGGCTAATCATTGATCGTCTGCCATCTTGCTGGGTGGGGTTGTCAAAGTTCACTTTAATGCATGAGTGTGTGTCAGAGCAAATGTTTGTAAATGAATATATACTGTGTGTGTATCTGTAATAGAGAGTGGGTAAAGTTACGTTGTGGCAGCTTTAGACACACCCATTAGTCCAACACTGGTCTGATGTCAGGAGTATCCAGTGTCACTCGCAGGTCCTGGGACATCTTTCTCTTTTAGGCTGGATTTACCAGGTGAGGCATTGTCTTATACTGAACAAATATTTTAAGTCTAAGTCAAATACTGAACGTCTGTCTTGAGTAAATTATAGCATATGTAAGGGTGAATGTCACGAAACCTGTCAAGAATATGTCCAGGTTAGATTTCACACCAAAATCAAAAGAAATATTATATTATATTATATTATATTATATTATATTATATTATATTATGCTTGTTCACTGTAAAAAGTATTTTTCAAGCTTGTAAATAAAACAAAGATAATTGGAGTACATAAGAAATTAGAAATAAGAAATTTCATTTTTTCGATTTCAAAATTTCATGTTTAATTCAAAGCGTTACTTGCTATTTATTTGTCATTATTTATTAAATTTACTTTAATAAATAAATGGTTTCAAAGTAAATTCAACACTTTTTTCAGTGTATATAATTTTTATGTGATTATCAATATGTGAAAAATGAGGATATATTGTAATTTATTTATTGACAATCATTTATTTAATTATTTGTTTTAATAATTTATTTATCATGATATTTGTTGTATTGGCTTTGATTTTTGCTACATTTTAATAATAAAAAATTGCATTCCAATAATTTTTTATGTAATAGAGCAACGTAATTAATAGAATAGAATCTACTGAGAATCAATATTGATAATAATATTATTTACAAAAAACATCTAGATGCATTATAAAAATGAAAATTTGAGAACAAAATGTACTTAATCATCACAAAAATAATGTCATAAAAAATAATTTATTTGTTTTCAAAATATAATTTCTTTAATTTGATTTTGCGTTGAAATGTAATTTATTGGAATGTTAGTCAAGATGACAAAAGCTGAAAAATAGTGAGTTATAGTGAATGATGAATGAATGAAATTCCAGTGACGTCAGTCGTCAGTTATGCAAATATGCCTGTAAGTATCACATTAATATAGTGACATCATGCATTATGATTGAGTGTGTCATCTACAGGGCTTTTACAACCCCTATTGCTGTAGCGAGAAGCTTTTCTGTCAGTATCACAGACGTGCTTGAGGATGTGCTGAAGTTTCCCTCTCAGCTCTTCTCTTATTTCAGTACCGTCACCTTTCAGGACTGCTCTAATCAACTCGATGTAGAGCCGATAGGCTGAAATTGTGTTGACTTGTGCAGGGCAGCGTGTCAGCGGCGGCCTCGCTGTGTTTGGACATCCGGCCTGTTTTTGCTGGCCGTGTGGAGAGCTTTTGGGAGAGAGGTGTTTAGTTTCGGTGCAGGGTGCCGCTTGATTATACTTTATTTATAGCTGCAGACAGCAAAGAGAAGCTGGTCATTGCTGAGGAGAATAAGGGATAGAAAATCACTCATTTATATGGAGAAAGAAAATTGGTGTAGGGTTTACTTTGAAACATTTTTATAAAATTGTTTAAACTACATTGGCTTATGCTGATCAGAGAGAAACAGCTTCTGCACATTCTTACATCTGCACATTTTCATTTTTAACAAATCCAGAAATTGATATAAAACAAAATAAAATGTATAATATAGAAGTATTTATAAAAGTAACATTATAAAAAGTATAAAATATATTAACAAAATTAGTATAATTTTTATAAACATTTTTTTAAACGTTGTAGGTTTTCAATTTTCTATAACTTCTGTTTTATTATTTATTATTACTGAATCAACTTGACTGCATTAGGTTACAGGTTTGTTCTTTAAGGTTACATCTGCACATTTTAATAGGATTATTTTAGTATTTGTAATATTTATAAAAAAAAATAGTGAAATTCAAAAAATTCTAAATTATAAAATACCACAAAATAAAGCATATTAGAATTGTTTTAAAATTATTTTTTCACTCAGAAACTTCTTATGCTATTTACAAAGAATTGCAAAGAAATGGTGAGCATTTTTACAGTGTCTATATGCATTTATATTAAAATATTGTATTAGATTAGGATAGTAAAATGCAAAATAGAGGGATTTTCAGTGGGGGTCTCATATTTTGGACCCTGGTAATAATAAAAAAAAAAACACAAAAAAAACATCACCACTTTTCTTTTTTGCAGTTCTGACAAAAATTTCTACAAGTACAAATATTCCAGATATTTTCTCAATTGATGTGATGTCAAACAATGCGTGATAACTATTCAAGAATGATCTAAAATAAATATGTTTCAAGTAGTTTTCCATGGACTATATAGCATGTGACACTGTTGGACATCTAAAACATTATGCTGTTTATCAGAACAGATGTCCATACAGCATCTTATGAGACCTTTGCAAGAACTTGAAGTGGTTGTATATGAGGAAATCAGCATCATGAGCCGTGGCATCAGATCTGAAGTCACATCACACATGCATGATGAAGCATTTCAGCCGACCGAGAGAAAATACAGCCCACATGGCTCAAGTTATAGTGCTTTGACGTATGCGGGTATGCAGGGACTCTAGAATCGTTTGTCGCTGTGATCCGTTAACTGAAGGCAATTAATTATTCATCAGTCCTGGGCTCAGAAGAACAGCTGATCATAATCCTGCCACTCTTGCATTTTCAGAAATGGCAAATGTGCACTGAAAATAAAAATGGTGTATATTTGTACATTTTAAGAGGCTATTTACCACCCACATAGCCACACCATTGCCATAAAAACTGCTAAATTGGTTTGAGTGTGTGTATGTGTAGGCTTGACTTCTTCTGCTGCTCATGCTGTTCCTCCTGCTGACTGATCAATAAGAGTCAGTTCTGCTCCTCATCCGTCTCTCATTACGTCTTTCTTCACTCCATCCTTTTCGCTTCTATCTCATGTGAGGTTGGTGGTTTGAGGCATACCAGAGAAATGTATTGCAGATTTTACTTACAGTATATGTAGCAAAAATGCCCCTGGTAGAAACACATATCTCTTTTGATATCATTTCCATTCTCTCTTTAGCTGTGATTGAAAGTGTTTGAAGGCTGTCGACATGCACACACAAGTTAACTGTGCTACACCTTCAGACTTTGAACAGCAGTCGATCAGCTTCAGATAAGTTATCTGAACACAGCCGTAGCAGCGTTCCTTTGAGCATCTGTGATGATGTCAGACTCCATTCATCACTGTTTAGACCTGATGATGAGGCTTTTACTCAGAACATTCTGTAATGCTGAACGGTTTACATAAATGATAACTGATTACTGATTTGTCAAAAGAGTTACAGGAATAGTTAATCTAAAACTATTGGGTTTGAATGACGCGAGGGAGAGTAAATTATATGAGAATTGTCGTTTTTGGGTGAACTGTCCCTTGAATTTGCTCTGTGCCATGGCACAAGGATGCATTTAATTGATCAAAAGTGACAGGAAAGACTTATAATGTTACAAAAGATTTCTGTTTCAAATAAATGCTGGTGATTTCGAACTTTCTGGTCATTAAGGAATCCTGAAAAACGTATCATGGTTTCCACAAGAATATGAATCCGCTTAATAATATGCAGTTTGTATAATATGCAGAAATGTTTCTTGAGCAGCAATCAGCATATCAGAATGGTTTCTGAAGGATCATGTGACACTGCAGACTGGAGTAATGATGCTGAAAAATCAGCCTTGCTTCACAGGAATAAACTGGATTTTAAAACATATTCAAACAGAAAGCAATTGTTTTAAATAGTAATAATATTTCAGAATATTACTGGGTTTATGGTATTTTTAATCAAATAAATGCAGCCTTGGTGAGCAAAAGAGACTTCTTTCAAAAGCATTAAAACATCTTACAGACGCCCAGCTTTTGAAAGGTAGTATATATTTAGAATATACATTTTCGGTATTTCCAAAAGCAAACAAACTGGTTAGACCATTTTTAACTATAACTGCATTACTGGCCTGATGAGAAATGAGAAATGTATGCTAAGCTTTGGTTGGTAAACAGTCGTTAACATGCCACTAGACATTATTATGTCCCTGTCTTTTTATAACACAGAAACTCATTCATCAATCATTAACATACTGTCATGGAAAAATGTCAAGAAATGTTCCAGCGGTTCTGTCATTCCTGGTCTTTTTTTATCATTTTCATATATATATGACATTTCACATATATAAGTATTACATAACTGTAAAGCATCATTTCCATCATTTCATGACATTGTTTTATCATAATATTGCTGTATAACTGGAATAAATTGCTATACAATTATAATTATTAAAAAGCTCCTTGTGATTTCTCGGTTTGGCCAATTTAAGCATCCATAAACAACGCAAAACACTAGCATTTGGAGTTTCTGCTAGTGATTCCTATGGAGAGAAAAATCACTTCCTGCCCTCCAGCTGCATTTCGCGCGTCATCAGTGACGTCATGTGCAAACAACCTCTTCAGCGTTTTTTGTAAAAAAAACAAACAAACAAGTAGATAGATAGAAGCCTTAAAGCTGAATTCTAATCCAATATAAAATATCTTACAGTTAGAATTTTATATAATTTCTGTGAGATTTGTGAGACTTTCTCAAGTTAGTCTGGTCTTTTAGTCTGATCTGATCTTTAAAAATGACTTTAGTGTAACCTAATGTACTGTCATATTAATTAAATAATTTGGTCACACTTTATATTAGGTGGCCTTAAATACTATGTACTGAAAAAAAGTGGGACCAATAATTTTATATAATTATAAGATATGCTATATAATATGTTAATAAAATAATACAATTTATAAAATAAAAATGCTATAAAATTGTAAAAGAAATCTGTTGAAAATAGCACCAAATATTGTCTTCAGTGTTGTTTTTGTCGAAAATAAATAGAAGCCTTAAAGCTGAATTCACCCCCCTTCACCCCAAGTCCCCCCCACCTCACTCTGTCAGAATAATTCAAGTCAAGTGTGATTAGTCTCTCTCTCTCTCTCTCTCTCTCACACACACACACACACACACACACACACACACACACACACACACAAACTGCTGCACTTGTGAACACCCACTTTTTTCACCAAGAAGCGTTTTTAACTACCCAGCATACAGTGAGTTTGACTGCGTCTTCAGTTACTCTAAAGCCTAACGAAACGCTTAACCCAGGAACAAAGAGGCGAAACTGAACAAAAGTGTGAAGCGGAGAAGCAGTTGGGGTTGTTTTTTGGCGGTGGAGGGTCCCACGTGCCTGGGATCTGAAGGCAGCCTGTGCCCTGGCTGAACGCGGGGGATTGGTGAGCCTTTTGTTGCTTTTCCTCTTTTGTCGTGGTTGGAGTGTTCGTCATCAGTATGGAGGAGATGATGCATGTGCTGGAGGAGAGCTTTGTTTGGGGGAAGCGTGGGGTTTTGTTTATGACTGTCGGACTCGTATTTGCATTCATGCATTTGGCAGACGCTTTCATGCTGCTTGCATTGCATTCAAGGTATACATTTAATTATGATTAGTTGAGTTTATCAGAGTTACTTTAACACATGCAATGGCTGGAGTCTCTGTTTTTGTGTGTATTTTAGTGCATTCATACATGCAGTGACCATCTGTTGGCGTGTAGATTGTATTTGAATGTGCTTGTATTATTTAATACTGTCTCATATAATTTGAAATGAGATAAAGATAGTATTTAATGCCAAGATAAAGTTGTCTTACTTATTTGAAGACATTTTAATGTGATCTAAATATAGAAAGTGATTAAAGTTTATGATCTTAAATAATGTGGCATGTTTTATGAATTTGTGATGCAATGTTTTGAATGTTGCTATGATCTAAGTCAATCAACAGTTTAGGATGCCCAACCTCTTTTACAGTTCTTTTGTCTGATGTGCCAAATAGAGTCATGTGCAATGATTAAAACGCCGCCCACTGCCGCCACGTCAGTTTGAATGGATTAACTGGACATGCTGCCCAAATTGAGGCCATTTTGCCAAACTGTTTTTGAGCAACTTGCACAATAATTTCTTTAACCCTGTAAAGTTTTTAGACAAAATGGCTTTAGACAAAATATTTTTAAAAAGCTGCATATATATATTTTTTCATTTGTATTTGATACATCAGGGTTTTATGTCTCACATATGTTGCAGAAGAGAATATGGAGCTCAAACTCAAGAAAAAAGACCTCAGGTTTATTGCTCAAACTGAGCAAAAGTATGCAATTTTGTGCAGATGCTGATATTTATGTAACCAAAAAGTTAGAAATTCTGGTTGTAATATAAATCAATGAGATCATTATAACAGTATAGCAGATACTTACATAAAATCTTTATCATAAAAGCTTTGTAGTTTTAAAACATATAATGCAATGCAATACAATACATGATGATGAGAGATGAACAAATAAATAGAAAACATGATTTTTCTTTTTAAAGGGGTCATATGATGTTGCTAAAAAGAATCACAACGAAACACCCAGCATCTTCACGACATGGCGGCAGCAACAATACCACAGCGAATAAAAGTTACGCCTTCTTTCTTTGTGTGAACATTTGGGCGGCGTTATGCAAATCTTCCCACATCGTGACGTAGACGTGGGGGCGTGTTAGAACGAGCCGTTTTAGGTAGGTGTGGTTGACTCTTAAATTTTATAAAGAATATCTCTTTGGATTTGAGACTTTAGTCTTTGCAACTTTACAGATCTTCTTATGCACCCAAGAGCTTGTAACACTTAAAAGAGAAAGGAAAAATTTAAATCGCATTATATGACCCCTTTAAAAGAAAATGATTTATGGATAGTTAAATAAACCAAAGATGCTTCAGGCCATAAAGTGTTCATCTTGAAGAATTACCGTAACACTTTACAATAAGGTTCCATTTGTTAACGTTAATATTATTTAATGGACCTGAGCTAACATGAACTAACAATGAACAGTTGTATTTTTATTAACTAATGTTAACAAAGATTAATAAATTCTGTAACAATGCATTGCTCAATGTTAGCTAATGCATTAAATATAGTTAACAAATGGAACATTACTGTAAAGTGTTACCATCATTACTAACAATATTCGTAAGTTATTCTTGCATTTACTTTATAAAAATTAGTAAAGATTTCACAGCAAAAAGACACGTGAACCACAATCTGGAGGTGGACGTTTGAACAGTGATAAAAAGGCTTTGTGATACTATCAATCAGATGACAGAAAGGATTGTGTGCAACATGTAGATCACTTAAAGGTCTTATTTGTGTATAGATTTAAGATTTCTTTGTTGTTCATTTTGGTGCATTTATGCCGTACGTCATTGTTTTTGTCTCTCTGAACTGTGTTCACATTTATTGGTTTCAGTTGACACAATCATTATTCAGCCCCCCCTTCCGGTGTCTTAATAAATAACTGGAGGCCCTTAAATCAGAACGTCTCATCTTGTCAGGTCTGAATAATGGCATGACATCATCATGGCTCGCCTATAATTTTATTATCATTGCAAACACTCAGAAGTCACTTGAGTCATTTGTCAATGTCGTTTTTGTTCGTTTTCCTAGTACGCCTTCAGCGAGCCATAGTATGGCATTCATACATTTTCTCCCAAGGTTATGTTAGATGTTTTAAGATGTTGTTGTGCGTTCAGGTCATGTTTGTATACTGTGACATTGGATTTGTCTCTTCTCTCTGGGTTCTCGGTCATTTCCTTCAGTGTTTTCACTTTGATTGATGTCCATCACTTTGACGAGATGGTTGTCAATCACTGATAGAGAGTTAAATTATCATGATACAATCAGGCCTCAAACTGAAGCTGAGTGTTTGTTTCCAGGCATAATGTGGCCAGATATAAAGTGGCCGTGGGATTTAATCATACTGAATCATTTGTGTAGTCTGGTCAGATGACACCTTTGTGTTCAAAGTCTGGACTTTTGGTGGCTATTCTTTAAGTGAGAATATAATAAACAGAATATCAGAATATAGACGTATACATACAGAAGAATATACAAAATCACATAGATCTCTACATTACTAATTTGTCACATTAGCATGTTATTGAATGTTTTGTACAGGCAAAAATGACATTTTAATTAAGTTTCCTTCGACAGATTCAATTAGGTATTGTCTGGGTTTAGATAAACACAAAACAATATAACTTACAAGCCATTACTATTGCAAATATTCCCTGCGTTGTATATGAAACCGCAGCGACATGCTTTGTCAGACAGCGTCTCTGTTTAGATTCAGTTGAAATGATGGTCTTTATCATGAATCGCCACTCCCAGAAATATTGGGTTTGGGTTAGTGGAGGAACTATATTGGTTTAAAATAACCTTGCCGATCCATGAGAGCGTGCATGTCCAGAACAACAGATCTAGTTTCCACTTGATTGCTAAAAGATTCCTCCAGGGCTGTTTTGGGCTCCACTTTGTTTTCTTTTTGTCAGTGATTTAGCAATAGGCATGTAACCAAATGACATTTTTAATATTGAAGAGGCTACTTGGGTTGGTAGTCAGCGACAGGGCACCCATTATGGACATCTGTGCAAGTTTGTAAATTAGTCTTGAATGCTCAGAAAACTAAATTCATGCCTAACACAAAACAAAAGACTATTTAAAGGAATAGTTCACCTAAAAATGAAAATTTGCTGAAAATGTACTCACCCTCAGGCCATTCAAGATGTAGATGAGTTTATTTGTTCATAGGAATAGATTTGGAGAAATGTAGCATTCCATCACTTGCTCACCAGTGGATCCTCTGCAGTGAATGGGTGCTGTCAGAATGAGAGTCCAAACAGCTGATAAAAGCATCACAATAATCCACAAGTAATCCACACCACTCCAGTATATCGAAAAACTGCATGTTTGTAAGAAACGAATCCAGACATTTCCGAGACGTTTTTAACTTCAACTTTATCGCTCCTGGCTAGTTCTGGGCACTAAATGTTTTTTTGTTTTTTTTAGGATTCTGACTTCACGGTTATCACATTTCCCCCCCTGATTGTGCCTTTATATGAATCAGAATGCATGAAACAGAACCACTGCATTTCAATTAAGATCCAAACAAACATGCTACATGAGCAGCTTTTGATGTAAATTAGATTGTATAATTTCACAATTTGAAGCAAAAACATAATGGTCTGACCTTAGCTTTGTGAAATTATGCCACATAAAACATGAATGAAACAAATTCACTCTCTGCCAGCAGGTGGCGCTTATGGAACAGCTGTGACATAGCGTTTCCTTGGGTACAGCTGTAAACAAAGCAGCGCTGCTCTTTTAAATACTACATTAATATGCAATATGGAGGTAAGATGAAAAGAAAATACCATCTAAACTTTTCTGAACACAGCCAGTTCCCATCAGGGATGCATTCATGTCAACCCCCACTCCCAGTTCAGCATGTAAGATTTTCTTCCAATATTTTGCGCATGGTGAAGTGAGTTTGCTCTGCTACAGTGTTTTCTCCTCTTCACGTTCGTCTTCAGCGTCTCTGGCCTCTGTTAACAGCCGTTTACAGTTGGTTAAAGCATTAATTGTGTGTTATCAATAGTTCTAAAAGTTCTCCAATCATTAGTCAGAAGTGTATGCAGTTAACGTTGCTTAGCCGCTTGTACCGGTATGCCATTTTTATTTATTTTTTCATACCGTGTCCGTAATTTAAACCGGTTTACCGTTTGAACAAGTATGTTACCCAGCTGGCCAAAATACTAGTTCATAATTCATAATAACGCTCATTAAAATCCACCAGCATCTTTGTTTAGAGCTGTTTTGACTGTTTTTGGTTGTAAACAGTGCTTGATCTGTGCAGATTTCTCTCATGATTCAGAAGAGACAACCTTTTCACTGCAGAAATATTTTAGCTGGAGGCAACAGTTTGAAGTTAAAACGTCTTAATGTTGGATTAGTTTCATACCAACTTTTCGCTTCACAAGACGTTAACTGATGGATTGGAGTGGTGTGGATTATTGTGATGATTTTTTAGCTGTTTGGACTCTCATTCTGACGGCACCCATTCACTGCAGAGGATCCAATGCATTTTATGGTGAACTATTCTTTTAAATTACTAAATGCATGGTCCAACTTGACATTTTGATGTTTTAAATGTATTTAACAAAGCATCATTTTCGTGTAGGAGGTCCTGTTAGGTTGGTATAGAGGGTAAAATACTTTACTTTGTTGTTCTTGGTAAGTTTTTGCACAATAGTGCTTATGTTCTCATCACTTTTGTCATTTTCTCTTTTCTGCAGTACATGGTGAATTTCATTTGTTAGCTTCAGTCCTGCTCTGCCAAATCTCACAGCATGTCGGGTGCCTACGATGAGTCCGCCATGTCCGACGAGACCACGGACAGTTTCTGGGAGGTCAGGCTCAAAATCTTACTACATGTTGTTTTTGAATATTATTAATCACACATATCTCATTTGTCCAGGCATGCACAGGCAACTACGGCTGTGAAGCGCTGGTGGTTGATTAGATGCCGAACATGCTGTTAGCGATTGTCACGTGATGTTGTATCATATTGACTAATCGACTTTCAGTGATGTGGAAGTGTGTCATTCAGCCAAAGGGAACCAAACATTATATTGATCAGCATGGTATTAACATAGTAAAACTGTGTCATTGTTGTTGATTTATCTGCCATAAATTATAGAGCAGACTCTAGTAAGATCCCATTCACTTTCTCCACAGAGAAATCAATTTTTAACAGATAATATAAAGCTTTCAAGCCAGACCTAGCGTGAGGTTTGAGATTGTTACAAGCAAGTAAATATCATTTTGACTCCATATAAAAATGTGTTTGATAGAATACAATTTCTGGCATAATCCTAAGAGAGATCTTCCAAATTACGTAATTAAGTATCCCGATGCTCTTAAACTATGTAATTATAAAATATATGATATTTAATAAAAATTGATCAAATAAATAATTACACCTAAAATGTCTATATATAATTTAGATATATTAAGAATTAATTTGATGTTTTATTTTTTATATAATTTATATTTTTGTTTTATTGTTTGTTTAAGAAGATGGGCTATATCTATACTGTTATACTACTCTTACTATCGCTGTAGTATATAGTATGCATACGGCACACACTATGCAATTTCATATTTATAATTTTTATGTAATTTTTTTATATTAGTTATATCATTTTTTCATGATATATCATGTATAGTATTATGTAATAAATATATATATTACAAGTATATTATACATATACAGTGTATATATAACAATATAAAACTATTGAGAGAACAATTTTTTTGATGATTTTAATATACTTTTTTCATTTCAAATCCAAATTTTATTGGTTGGTTAAATTAATTAGATTTAGTTTTATTATTATTTTAGATTAGATTACATTTTTGTAGATTACATTTGTTTGTTGTATGTTTTTTTTTTTATCCATATGGAACCAAGGACACTGAAGAAGTGGACAGTCACGGTTTTCTATTGAATTACAGATCATTTAGCTCTAATGCTTTACTGCTGCCCTGTCCGTGACTTGACCTATTTCAGAATGTATCAATGTTTCTCAGGTTGGGAACTACAAGCGTACAGTAAAGCGAATCGAGGATGGCCATCGACTCTGCAATGACATGATGAGTTGCATCCAGGAGCGTGCCAAGATCGAGAAGGCCTATGCGCAGCAGCTCACCGACTGGTCCAAGAGGTGGAGGCAGCTGGTGGAGAGAGGTGCTGAATGATTGATGATGTGACCATGGAGAACCGTGTTTGTGCAGAAATCCTTGAATAGATTTAAAGCGACAATCTTGAAAGCAAATGTTTTGTTGCTTCTTAAGCTAAATAAACTTCTCTTTTGCCCTCGCTTTCTCACTCAATCAATTTGAATGCGTTGTTTATTGCCGCTCGCAGGGCCGCAGTACGGGACTTTGGAGAGAGCCTGGGTCGCTCTGATGACAGAAGCAGAAAAGGTGAGCGACTTGCACCAGGAGGTGAAAAATAACCTGCTGAACGAGGACTTAGAGAAGGTGAAGAACTGGCAGAAAGAGGCCTACCACAAACAAATGATGGGCGGCTTCAAAGAAACCAAAGAGGCAGAAGAGGGTTTCCGGAAAGCCCAGAAACCTTGGGCCAAAAAACTCAAAGAGGTGAGGAGACAGAGCTTTGTGGCACTTTCTCTTTTAAATATGCAATGTGCAATGATGTTCTTTTGAACTTTGTATTTTTCAAAGAATCCTGGTAAATAAAATGCATCATGGTTTCCACAAAAATATGAAGCAGCACAACTGTTTCAACATTGATGATAATCAGAAATGTTCCTTGAGCAGCAAATGGCATTTTAGAATGATTTCTGAAGGATCATGTGACACTGAAGACTGGAGTAATGATGCTGAAAATTCAGATTTGATCACAGGAATAAATTAAAATTTTAAATATATTAAAATAGAAAACAGTCTGTTAATTTGTAATAATATTTCACAATATTACTGTTGTTATCCATTTTTATAAATGCAACCTTGGTGAGAAAAAAAAAACATCTTTCAAAACCCAAACCCCTAAATTTTGAACATTAGTGTGCACATTTAAAATTTACAGATTTTAAAGGCACACCAAGTAATATTTCCAATCAAAAACATAAATATTACTTTCAAAAAATGTCTTGTGAAAAAAAAAATCAGCTTCTTATTTTTGTGACCTTAAGTGAAATCCCATAAATGCTGATGAATTAGAGGCAATTTGGAATGTAAATAGTGTTCATACTGTGCATAGTGTGCATATTTTCTGTATGCATGGAATACTAGAGTATATTTGCCTAAATGTGTAGTATACAAAAGAGCAATGTGTGGGACAGCTATATCCCAGAATGCAATGTGCGCAACTTTACATTGCATTTTTAGAGTGACAATGGAAACGGAATCAATATCAATAAAATATTTGATTTAAACATGCAAAATAAAACATGAATTAAACACGTAATGCATGGCGGCATACTACTGTTTGAAATGTTTGTCATTAAGTAATGTGTTCTGTTTCACATACGCAGCAAGCAGCGCACTAGTATTCTACTGCAAATATAGCCATAGACAAAGACTGACTTAATGCACTTTTAATGTTATGTCCTGACTTGGAACTGCAAGTCATTTTGAAAATATCTTTGCTCAAATCAACAAACAATTGCCTTAAACTGCTTATGCTTATCAAGTTCATCTTATCTTCAATCTGCAGTTGGAAACAGCAAAGAAAGCGTACCACATGGCCTGCAAAGAAGAAAAAATTGCATCCACAAGGGAGGCCAATAGCAAAGGAGAGGCATCAGTCACATCAGATCAGCAAAAGAAACTCCAGGAGAAGTTAGACAAGTGCAAAAACGACGTTCAAAAGGTCAGGCAAGGAAATAATGCATATTATGCACAACATGCATTATATATGAAAAAATCTTAATTGTCCTAAAATAGTTTTATTTCTTATGAAATATATTTACCTAAAATGGGTTTTGCATTTTGTCATTATTTTCATGACACTTAATCACATTTCCCTGACAAATATTCATTATTTCAGTGTGTCTAAAAATTGCCTTATTTCTTATTTAATATATCCACCTGAATTTACTATTTCATATTTTTTTCTTTGCAGTCCACTTATAATATAGCAGGTTTTGTGTACCAAACATGACCATTTTTTGTCCTCTCTGGCCCATGAACTGGGTCAGAATTGAACTTTTAGAACTTTATGCAAATACTCTCTGTTATGATTGGCTCACCTCTTTACATTTGCATAAATGAGGAGTCTCATATGCAGCAAGTCAGAGGATTTAAGATGCTGTTTGTTTTGTGTTTCAGGCCAAAGAGAAATACGAGAAGAGCCTTGATGAGCTCAGCAAGTGCACGCCGCAGTACATGGAGAACATGGAGGTGGTGTTTGAGCAGTGCCAGCAGTTTGAGGAGAAGAGGCTGAACTTCCTCCGGGAAGTGCTTCTGGATATCAAACGCCATCTTAACCTCACCGAGAGCCAAAGGTAAGCTTCAAATCACCTGAACCTGGTGGTCTGAAGTCTTGTCTTTTTATGAACATAATACATTCATAAACATACTTGATTTCTGGTTTTTGATGTCTTTTGAGGTCATCTATATGCTAGTGTCCTATTGAGGAATGAAACTTTTAATTAATGAGGAAAAAAAATTTACTTAAATGATTTTAGCAAATGGCTGCAATATAACAAAGAGTGAAAAATTTAAGGGGGTCTGAATACTTTCCGTACCCACTGTATATATATATATTTATATATATATATATATATATATAGTTATATAGCTTTTTAGTCAGCAATGATGCATTCAATTAATAAGTGACAGTAAAGGTATTATTCATAATATTGTATGTATTATGAAATAATAAATATTACTTGAGCTGCAAATCAGCATATTAGAATGATTTCTGAAGGATCATGTGACACTGAAGACTGGAGTAATGACGCTGAAAATTCAGCTTTGCATCACAGGAATAAATTACATTTTACAATATATTTAAATAGAAAACAGTCCTGTTTCATTTTAATAATACTTAACAATATTACAGTTTGTACTGTAATTTTTGATCAAATAAATGCAGCCTTGGTGAGCAGAACAGACTTTCAAAGACACAACAAAAAAATCTTCCCAACCCCAAACCTATATGTATATACAGTATATGCACACACACACACACACACACATTACATATTATATAGACTTTTTTCATTAAAAATCATACCGACCCCAAACTATATGATTTATAAGTTGCAGTCTTTCTCTAAATATTTATGCTGGCCCATATACAAAATTCACAAATTATAATTTTAATAGCCTTTCAATGCCCTGCCCCAACTTCCTATTGAAATAGGAAATACATGAATATATAAGAAAATTGCATTTACCAAACCAGTCATCAGTCTCTTAATAATCTCTTTAATTCAATCTCTACAGCTATGCTGCAGTCTACGGGGAACTAGAGCGAACCATCGCCTCAGCCAGTGCTCAAGAAGACCTCAAGTTGTTCAGCAACGTCCACGGGCCAGGCATGCACATGAACTGGCCGCAGTTTGAGGTAAAGTCAGTATGTGGGATCTGTGAGGATGTGCAACACCACATATCTGGTGCTAGTTACTGAATATCACTCATAATCCATCCTGTCTCTGAATCAGGAGTTCAACCCAGAGCTGAGCCACTCCATTAATAAGAAAGAGAAGGTGAAGAGGAACCATGATGGAGTCACGTTGACTCAAGTCACACATGGTGTAGATCAGGGCACACCGCAGACTGCAAACCGGGGCAGGTACTGATGCTTTTGTGCTATTGAAGCTCTTTGTTAATGTTTTCATCTACGAAGAAACTTAACTTGAGCTTCTCTCATCTGGTTGTGCTCTTCAGCGTGAGCAGTTCTGAGAAGAACCAGCAGTATTCTGCCGAATGGTCCGATGACGAGCAGCCGCCTGCGGCTCAACCAGCCAGCGAAACAAATGGCGGTGAAAATCCGTTCGAAGAGGAGAGTAAAGGAGTGCGAGTGAGAGCGCTGTATGACTACGAGGGCCAAGAACAAGATGAGCTCACATTTAAAGCAGGTGAGAATCACCAATCAAAACCTGTGAGACCCATACTGCCCTTCAGAAGTTTGGGACTGGTAAGATGTTTTAAATACAGCCTTGGCTAGAAGTAATATTGTGAAATATTATTACAATTTAAAATAACTGTTTTGTATATGAATATAATATAAACTGTAATCACACACACACACACACACATTACATATTATATAGACTTTTTTCATTAAAAATCATACCGACCCCAAACTATATGATTTATAAGTTGCAGTCTTTCTCTAAATATTTATGCTGGCCCATATACAAAATTCACAAATTATAATTTTAATAGCCTTTCAATGCCCTGCCCCAACTTCCTATTGAAATAGGAAATACATGAATATATAAGAAAATTGCATTTACCAAACCAGTCATCAGTCTCTTAATAATCTCTTTAATTCAATCTCTACAGCTATGCTGCAGTCTACGGGGAACTAGAGCGAACCATCGCCTCAGCCAGTGCTCAAGAAGACCTCAAGTTGTTCAGCAACGTCCACGGGCCAGGCATGCACATGAACTGGCCGCAGTTTGAGGTAAAGTCTGTATGTGGGATCTGTGAGGATGTGCAGCGCCACATATCTGGTGCTAGTTACTGAATATCACCCATAATCCATCCTGTCTCTGGATCAGGAGTTCAACCCAGAGCTGAGCCACTCCATTAATAAGAAAGAGAAGGTGAAGAGGAACCATGATGGAGTCACGCTGACTCAAGTCACACATGGTGTAGATCAGGGATTCCTGTGATCAAAGCTGAATTTTCAGCATCATTACTCCAGTCTTCAGTGTCACATGATCCTTCAGAAATCATTCTAATATGCTGATTTGCTGCGCAAGAGACTGCTTATTATTATCATCAATGTTGAAAATAGTTGTGTTGCTTCATATTTTTGTGAAAACCTTCTTTGATGAATAGAAAGTTGAAAAGAACAGCATTTTTTTGAAATAGAAATATTTTTATTTTTTATATTATTTATATTTTATATGAAAATGTTATAGCCTACAATTTATGTTCTATAAATGTTTTCAAAAAATTCCATTTTGGTTGTGGGAATGTTAAACTGTACCTGTTTTCTTACTGTGAGTCAAATGTTATATAAATATCTCAAAACATTTTTTAATATTCGAATAGTGAGCTGTGTTATGAATGTACGTAAGGGCTAAAGTACAGTCAGATGTATATTATAATGCACACTTGCCAGAATAAATAAATGAACATTAAATATATTTTTATAATTATAATTTTATTGTGTGAAAAGAAAATTCAAGAGACATGAAACTACCACAGCTACTAGAAAATCAGTGTTTGATCCTTAAAATCTAGATCTAAGTCGTCTTTTTTATGAATATAAAGCATTCATAAACATAGTTTCTGTTTATATGTTCTATATGCCAGTGAACTGCTGATGAACTAAATTTTAGCTGATTTTTAAAAATAACTATACTTTTATTCAGCAGGGATGCATTAAATTGATTGAAAGTGACAGTAAGGACATTTATAATGTTAAAATAGACTCTATTTTAAATGTAAAAAAACCCAAACATTTTATTCATCAAAGAACCCTGAAAAAATGGATCAAAAGACAAGAGGCATGAAACTAGCACAGTTACTACAAAATCAGTGTTTTATTCTTAAAAATGCCCATCTTTGCATTTTATCTGCTCATATTAACCATAGGTCCATGTTTTCTCAGGAGAAGAGCTGACCAAACTGGAGGATGAGGACGACCAGGGTTGGTGCAGAGGCCGGTTGGACAGCGGTCAGCTAGGCTTGTACCCAGCTAACTACGCCGAGCCCGTTTAGTTGCCTTGTGCGGTGAAGAAGGCCTTAAAGACTTTACCCCGCACTGCTCGAATGCGAGATTTCAGAGAAACGACAATTTCCTTGCCTGATTGACTTGCTGAGAAGCTTCACGCAGCATTTCCTTAATACCATAACGAATAAAACCTACAGTATCCGAAACACATATCGTACCCCAGCGAGAGCAGGGAATGATTCTGTGCGTCTATGTAGCCATGTTCAGTATGAATTATTGTGCTGCTGACATGTGTTCGCGTATGGTCTCCTGTAACAATATTAATGTGATGACGTCCATGAAGCCTAGCATAGCGAGAATCAGCTATGCAATGTGTATACTAGACTTTTATTTTGAAGTGGAGGTTCTGTGTTAAACCTAGTGGCTCTTTCTCCTGTATCAACATGAAACGGCATTTTCAATCTATTTCGCTTACATAATTTGAGGTATTTATGGATATTCAATGAGAAAAATGTAGAGCGGGACTTGCTTTTATGCTAATTGGATGTGAAAAGAGGGCGTTACATACTAGAATGGATCCATGTAGTTGAGGGGTGGGGCTTGATGACATCATTCAACAAGGAGAGTTGTTGTAGAGGCGGAGCATTTTTATTTTTTTTACATATTTTTCTCGACGAATTGTGCACAATAAGACCAGAAACGTGTGTAAATAGGGTCAGTTTTGCTTTAATGCGTCATGATTTTTTTTCCAAGTGTAAATAATGCCACAAAACACCTTAAATTCACTTTTCTTTGTTTTGTTTTTTATCTTTTCTTCTTCTTTTTTTAAACCTATTTTTAAAAAATTGTGAACAAAGAACAAATTGTAAGTTTTCACTTAAAAGAGTGCAGAACTTTGGAGAAGTGTCTAGAAACTTTTTTTTTTTTCTTTTTTTTTTGATATCCTTATCGTAAAGGACTGCTGGTGGAAGTTTTGGATTTAATGATACAAATTCAGAATTTTTGAGCTTGTTTATGAGACTGGGTGTGTCTTTTAACATGCGATCCATAACTGATTCAGTGGGCAAACTCCTTACTGTAGCGCAACAATGTTCATAATAATCTATGGTGATTTCTTTTGTCATGTTTTTAGCTTTGCTCAGGCTCAGCTGATATGGATTGTGGATGGAGGAGGTGATGTATATATACTGTATGTTTAGACTGGACTGATGTATTTTACTCTTCATGTCAGTGTAGTAACTGTTCCATTCAAGTTCACAATAAAAAACCTCATGAATCTGAGACCAATGCAAATGAGTGAAATACAAAGCTTTGGGTCACCACTAGAGGTCAGGATTGCAGAAGTCCTTTACTAGTCTGATTATAGTGTCCAATAATCTAGAGGAAATCGTCATATTTCGCCTCAAAATTGATAGCTAGAAAAATAAGAAGTAATATTTTTCTTAAAGAAAATGAAGCTTTTTAGATTTTATTAATTGATATTTTTCATAAAAAATATAATTATTCATAAAAATACAAAAAAGGTATTGTTAGAATAAAAATATTGAAATGATGAAATTGTATGTAAATTGTATACATTGAATAAATGTATGTATAATATTTAGTCTGAGAATTGTCTTAATTGTATTTACATCTCAGCAGAAAAATCTCAAATGTAACAAACTCAAAATAAGTCATATTAGAAGAAAATGAAATTATATATGTAATATATAATAATACATTATATAATATTTAATAAAAATCTTAATTTTATTTGCATCTCAAAGCAAAAAAATCATGGTATTAAGAATTTGGATGGAGTATTAATTGTCATGGAAGTCAAAAAATATTGCAAAATAAACATTATTTTATATCTTAAAGTGCCCCTATTATGGATTTTTTTAAATTACCTTTCATGCAGTGTGTAACACAGCTCTAAGTGAATGAAAACATACTGCAAAGTGTTAAATCTGAAAGTGCACCGTGTATAAAGTTATTGTCTCTCAAAAGAAAGAGTCGACTCTGAATCATTGAAAGGAGTCCTTTTTAAAACGAATCCCAAGCCGTTTCATGTTGAGGTCAACATGAAACATTAGCATATTGCCCGCCCACTTGTTGGTCTTTTCGCGTTGGTCAGAATGAAAATAAAAAATAGCGGTTTCCCCGGTAACACTGTACACAAAGCAGCACTGCACTCACAAACCTGCTTTATCAGGCATTACAGACATAATGAAATTAAACTGAGACCAATCACCGCAGATTAGCGTCATGCAAAGAAGGGGGTTTGGAAAAATGAATAGTTGAGCGAATCGTTTGGGAGTCGTTGAGCAAGTAAGGTAAAAATAAATGCATATTATAAGACAATGAAAGTGTTTTTTGACCTTGCATGCATGTCAACCTTTTGTTGGGGACTCCCAAAACCAAAATATGAACCTTTCATTACCCATAATAGGGGCATTTAAAAAAAAATTTTTTTTTTTTTTTTGAGATTCTCCCATACACTTTTACAACATATGTACCATGGTACAGTGATAGATTCTATGGTAATACCATGCGAAATTCTACTATAGTTCCATGTCCAAAAAATTTGGTGTTACTATTCTATAGAGTTAAAATGATTGTATGATTGTAAAAGATCAAGTGAATGATCCACAACACAACAGGATGAAAAAAAGAATATTTAATAAAGAAATGCATTAGGAACAACAACTGAATGAACATGAAAAATTACCTCTCAGCTTTGATATAACTGTATAAGTACAGATAATATTTTGTAATGCCGGCATTAGTGAAAACAACTGTTATCCAGTGACTCTTCTAGATTAGACTTCACAATAGAGATTTAACAAAATACAAGAGCCACAATAGAAACCAAACCTCTCTCAGGCTCCAAATGACTTTCTCTCCTAAACTCGGACTTCCTGACTTAAACCTGTCAATTAACTGTTACAACACACGTGACAAATGCAGTGTATGAAAATTCACGGGCCACTATAAGCCCTCGTTTGCATCAGTGTGAAATGTGACGTGAGCAGGGAGGAGCGTGCAAAGGTGGCCGATTACTGAAGAACGTGGAGAAAGTTCACATGGGCAGACTTGAAAGGTTTGCAGTGCAATTAATCACAAGCCAGAAAAAAGGGGATGTTTGTTGGGTGGCAGCCAGAGATTAACGCAAACTCGAGTCATTCCACTGCAAATCATGGTCAGGGAAACCAAGGTTTGCTCAGAGACACGCTGGCAGGATTCACACGCTGACAGGCAGACATTGCGAGTAACCTGTAACATACTTCAAAGAATATCTACTAAATCTCTCTTAGTGCTTCTGTTAAACATCATCATTTATTTGACAGGCTTTTCTTAAAGTAACAGAAAGTAGCAGTGCAAAGCTGATACTACATTTTAACAGACACACAGGAGTTTTTAAAAGAGTGCAAGTACATATTGGACGTTTCCAAGCACAATTATATCTTGGAACTTTCTTGCATCTTTCTTGGTTTCACTGTCATGCAAAACCCAGAAATAGTCTGTGTAGGAGGGCTTGTCAGTTCTCAGTGGCTGAGTTCACGATCTCTCCTATACCGGATGGACGAACTGATAGACGAGTCTTTGTGAGACATCTGGCTTGCGGATGATGCCCTTTTTATAGTACTGCCGAATAGAGCGGCTGAGTTTGTCATAGTTCATCGCTGGACGGTTCTTCCTCAAACCCCAGAGACGCGCCACGTGAGCCGAATCTTCGATTTTGAAGATCCCTGTGAAGACACGCATCCAAAACACGTCCGTTATGGCATTAGGTAAGTTGCTTTACTAACACACCAAATATCAGAGTGGTACTACCATGTTTTTGGACATGTACACTCATAAAAAGGTTGTACAAGGGTTTTTTTTCCCCCAGCAATGCCATTGAAGAACAATTTCTGGTTCCTCAAAGAACATTTAAGTGAACAGTTCTAAAAAGAACCCTGTTTTTCTTAGTGTGAAGAACATTTTAATAATCTCTAAAGAACCTTTTTCCATTGTCACTCTTAAAAATAAAGGTTCCAAAATGGGTTTTCGCAGCAATTCCATAGAAGAACCATTACCAAGAACCATTGGTTCTTCAAAGAACCTTTCCGTAAACAGTTCTTACTAGAACCATTTGTCATAGATTGAATAACAACCCTTTTTCCACTATAAAGAACCATTTTGTGGAATGGAAAGGTTTCATAGATGTTAAAGGTTTTTCATGGAACCACAGATACCAAGAACCATTATTTTTAAGAATGCAGCATGGTACTGGAAATAGCTCAGCAAACTGTCGTGTAAATTATCATGGAAAGTGTGGCCTAATTTGAACAGACCATGGACATCCATTATTTCCATTATTGTGCAGGAGAGCTGTCATGTCCTCACCTTTCTCTTTATTCAGCCAGCGGATGCAGCGTCCGTAACTGTGAGGTTTGAGCAGAAGTTCTCTGAGGAACTGCCACAGATGGATCGGCTGACCAGAACAAGACGAATCCGCTTCAGACCACAGCTCTTCACCTTCTGCGAGACAACACACACACACACACGTACGGCATTATAGTTACATTTCAAGTAATAAGCCATAATAAAAAAAACTGAATTTAGTCAGAATAGATCATAGCCAGAGCTATCCTTTTTTATAAAAAAATACATTTATATCTAGACTGCAAGCATGTGACAGAACTCAAAAATTAATAAGACTGTCTGGTCTATAAGTGCGTGACACAAGCATGTTCTGTCAATCATTTCACATCCCTTCATTGATTATAATGGGAGTGTTCTGTTTTGTTTTGTGACACACAGTTTGTTTGCAGTACAGAAGAAGTGAAAGTGTAATTTAAAGGTGACATATCATGAAAATCTGACTTTTCCAGGTTTTAAGTGCTATAATCAGGTCCTCGGCGCATCTACCAACCAAGGACGCGTGAAAAAGATTAACCCCGTAAAATAGGCATTTTCAAATTGATATAATAAATGATATGTGGAGTATTTTGAGCTGAAACTTCACAGACACATTCTGGGGACACCAGAGGCTTATATTACATATTGTAAAAAGGGGCATAATATGTCTCCTTTAAAGAAAATATAAATCAACATGTACATGTATCATGGACCAGTGTTAGTATTATATATAATATTAGAGTATTTATTAACATTTTGAACTAGCTTTATTTTTATATTTTCAGTTTTAATTTTAATTTTTAGTTTAAGCTTTAGTAATGTACATTAAATCATCATCATCATCATCTCTATTTTTCTCTATTTTTTTCTATTTAGCTTTATTTTTCATTTCTTTTTCAGTTTTTTTTAGTAATTGTAATACTTCCACTTACACAAAAATTTAAATATAATGAAATACACTGAAGTACAATAAGTACCAACACTTCCATGGAAATAAAATGGTATATGAATATTGTAAGCATCAGTACCATGCCACTGCCAGAATACTTGTACAAGTTGTGTGATATAAATTTCAATGAAAATTCTTTATGGAAAATGTCTCACGATAACCTCTTTTGTTTATTGGCATTAATCGATCTGATCTGAACAGGTTAATCATTACATGACAATGACAATCCTTTGCTTTCACTAGTATATTCTCTGTCTGTGGTCTATTTGTAAGGTAATGCCATGGTATTTTTCTGTATATTGGTATCATCGGTGTAGTTTACTGTGCTGTTTCTGTGACGTACCTCTCATCCTGGTCTCTCCACCCGAACATCTTTCCTTCATCCAAGCAGCTGAATGCACAAAGAAAGAGAGAAATGCAGCATGAATACACATGCATGCAAACATTCAGCTTACAGGACTGAGTTAAAGCTGCCTTATATGATACAATCTCTGAATTTCAGACAGGATGCAAAATTGAAATGTGAATTTGAATAAAAAGAAGTAGAATTAAAAATGGAATGGAATTAAATAAAAGGTGAAAAATAGCTGCTGACAGTTGTTTTTAATAATTAAATAATTAAGAAATAATATTTTTCATTATGAATTACCTGTAATCATAACATTAAAAAATAAGATTAAAATGCATTGTGCATACAGTATAAGAGAATAAATAGGTGTTATTAGTCAAAGTTAATCACAAAAAAATTGCAAAAAGTATTTATTAATATTTTGACTTTGCTTTTTTTACATTCTCATAATGTTATTTACATTTTTAGTTTACGTTTTAGTGATTTTGTTATGTGTTGTTGTGAATTTTATTACTTTTTAAAATATTTCTATTTAGCTTTAACTTATTTCAGTTTTAGTCCTTGTACACTTCATTTAGTTGACAAAAGAACATTTCTAATTTTAATTTAATGTTTTTACGTTTAAGTTCAACTTTCTAATCTTTAACTTTTTAAGTTTAACCTTTTAACTTATTTTTTTATTTTAATTTTATTATTTCAATTAATATTCATTAAACAATATTGAATAGTTTTAGTTAACAACAACAACAACACTGTCACTGTGCTGTATTTTTTTAAATTGTATTTTAGTGAGTTTCCTGCCATTCAAAATCTGATTCAACTTCCTGTTTGGCTAATTCCATTCAAATTCACACTGATGAAATGAAAGGGAGTGAATTCTTATATTCTGAATCTTGCACAGCCCTAAATTCAAACAGTCCTCTGCATGTACTGTAGTAAGTGCTTAGCTAACTCAGCACACACTGATCAGACTATTTGTATTTCACCTGATTTCCATATATCCAGATGTGCGTGTAAAGTTTCGCTGCACTGAGGCGAACGCTGTCGGAAGTCTTCCTCGCTCATGGAGCATAAATCTTTGCCATCCAGGTCCTGGAAGGCCTTTCCCACCTGCGGGAGCCTGTAGAGATGCTCCGTCCACAACAGCCACTTCTGAACGTTCCCACAATTCCACTCCATCGGGTCTGAAAGATCAGATCAGATCAGATAAGCGATCAGTCTGGAGCGCTCAGCCATCTCTGGCAAAACACACTGTTGGGATTCAGAGCTGTTTGGACAGACTCCAAATGTTTTGAAACGTCTTAGTGAAGGAGAGCGCCATTCAGAAGAGCAAACAGTGGGGATGGGTGTTTACGTAAGGTGGTGTGACTGTATAAAGACGCAAAATTTAGCATGATACCACAAACTGCATGAACGTGCTCGTAAAATACGGACAAAGCAATAAATCGATTGTAATATGACATGCTGCTGACAATTATGAGCTATTTTAAGATGCACAGATATTTCAAAACAATATCTGCGAGACGTATTTGAATGTTGACTGCTCATCATCATTATACGGGAGGGGTTTGAATGTCCTTAAGGAAAGCTCTCAGCACATTAGTGAAACTCCGGAGGATTAGGCAGATCCTGGTCTATGTGCTTTCAGCTGCCTTCAGGGCTGCTGGAGTCAAAGGCCTTTTCTAACAGTTTCATTCTGACTGTTTGCACGGCTCAATCATAACTCAGATCTGTCTGTCACTCACATTGAACAGGAGTGATGAATGGCGAGTTGTTCATTTGAATAAGTGTCATGATAATATCAGCATGTTGTGTTTTACTGCGGAGGCTGTGAACGAGATGTGCCACGAGTGTGTCACAAGTATTTTTCTATATAGGCGATATATTTGTGAAGATATTCTGAATGTATTTTACGGAAATATTTGACCTTAATATATTGATCTCATTCTGCTATATGTGAATATGCATGATATATTTGCATATAGAATTATAATCTGAATGTAATGTAAACAAAATTTGAATTTATAGCAGTTTAATATAGTCTACATACATTATTTGTATGTATCTGGCATCAATACATGACTTTTATCATATCTTTGTTATATATTACTATAGCTGCTTATCTTATTTTGCAGTTTCAGATTGTACAATCTTATCTTATCTTTTGCCTAAACATCTTTAAAGTTGAGGAATATTTAACATAAACATTAAACATTAAATACATGGAATGAAAGCGTAAAATATTTTGTAAAATTTTGCACCAAAAAGACCAATATATAAATATTTTATGTATTTCTTTTCTTTTAATTAATTAAAATGTATTGTAATATTTTATTTTAAAAATACAATAACTGTATTTTATTACTTAAACTATATTAATATTTCTTAAATATATAAATATTCAAACATCTTATTATCTTTATTAATTAAAATAATATTTGATTAATGTTTAAAATGTGTATATTTTTAAATTAATTTAATAACTTAAAAGGTCATATTTAATAATTTTAATAGTTAATTAATTAAATTTAAATTATAATAATATTTTCATATATATATATAATATTTAAATAATGTAATTACATTCTATTTTATTATTTTAAAAATTGTTTAAATAATAGTTAATTAATTTAATTTAAATAATATTCATATTTTGATATATGTGACCCTGGACCACAAAACCAGTCTTAAGTCGTATGGGTTTATTTGTCACAATATGGGTCAAAATGATCGATTTTTTCTTTTATGCCAAAAATCATTAGGATATTAAGTAAAGATCATGTTCCATGAAGATATTTTGGAAATTTCCTACTGTAAATATATCAAAACTTAATATTTGATTAGTAATATGCAATGCTAAGGACTTCATTTGGACAACTTTAAAGGTGATTTTCTCAATATTTTAATTTCTTGCACCCTAATTGGAATGATAAGAATCATTACCTGGTGTGATGTTGAGAAGTTTACAAGCGGTCTCAATGTCCTTCAGAACTTCTCCCACTACCAGGCTTTGCACCTGTTCTAAAGATCTCTCCTCCACCTGTTCCTCCAGAGTAGGAGACAGCGGGGAGGCTCCCAGCCCGGGGCTGTCGATCACAGGGCACTGCTCCGGCTCCTGACACGGCTCCAGTCTGGGCCCGACGTCCGTGGATGTGGACGAATCCGACACCCTCACCAGCCAGGCGGCGTCCTCGGTGAACAGCATGTCGAAGCAGGACAGATAGAGTCCCGGATGTCCTCGGTCCGAGCCGTCAAGACGGGGTTTGTGGTCGACCATCTCCAAGCCATCTTCTCGCTTAAGAAGGGCCAGCGAGCTCTCGGTGAAGCCTGTGGAGTGAGTCGGCTGAAGAACAGCGCTGTCTGACTGGATTCGGACGGAACTGGCCATTATCTCCTGCAGAAATTAAAGAGAAGAGTTGTTATTAAACCATACACCTTGATATTACACAATTGTATGACTATGTAGTGTGTAAAAGAGCAGCCGTACACCAGAACGTTCAGCAAACTGCTGGTTCTTGAAGGTTTTGGTGCTTCATAGCCAAGCAACTCATCCTATCCAAAGAAAACTCTGAGCCTGAGTGATGCTGTTTCTGTTTTTAAGGCTTCCAGGACGAATGGGAATGAACGCAGAAAGTCAGTGCAGCATGGGGGAAGCAAACTGGATTTGACTGAGTCACTTACTCATGGGTCACTTGTACAGAATGGCGACTGACACTGGAGCAGAGCAGCGGTTTGGAGGACTGCTTTCAAGGTGCCGTCCCCGGTCTCCTGTCTCCTGTGTCAGCATGAGTTTTTAATCAAATCGCAAAGAGGAAAAGATGCTTCAGATGTAGGAGCTGGAGCTGATATCTATCTCCAGTGGCCAGAGGGTAAAGACACAAAGGTGGGAAGATTGCTTGAAGGAAAGAGCAGCTCGGGTTATAAGTTCACTGGAAGATCATTATGCTTCCGAAGCACTAATAGCCTTCGAGAAACGTCTTTTTAAACTGCCAGTTGGAAACAAGAGTTTCCTTAAACAGTTGGTCTTGAAACAGTCATCTGCAAAAGCGAAATATGCCTTCAAGTGAAATGAGAAGAGATATTGCAGGAAAAACAAGCAAAAGAACAAAGACGACAAGCTGTTAGGGTCACATCAACACATGTAGCTGTCAAAATAGTGATATACATCAATATAAACCAGGGACGATATTGTTAACTAAAACTAAAAAATTTTAAATGTTAAATTTTTTTTCAGCAATTGAAATAAAGCTGTAAAAATATAAATAATACATGAAAAATGTATATATTTTACAATATTTAAATATATAAGTTTATTAGATATATATAATTATTAGTTTATTTATTAAATAAAATTTATTGATTTATTAATATAAAATTGCTGAAACTAAAATAGATTATAAATGAACTAATTAGACATATTAAAAGCAAATAATATCTAATAATATTGTTAAAAAACAACTGAAATTAAAGAAAATATACATAGTAAATGAAAAACTAATTTAAATTAGAAATACTGTCTTTGCAACTAACTGAAATAAATGTATAAATAACTAAACAAACAAACAAATGAATAAATGTTAAAAATCAATTTAAAAAATCGAATAAAATTAACATAGCAAACCTTGAACTTAAATTAAATGAAACTAAAATGAAAATGAACGAGCTAAATCAAATGATTAATAAACTACTATATTTTTTGAGTGGTTCTTTCCCATGCAAAGTTTTCCGCAATCATGCAAACGCACTGTGGATGCTGACACTGAACCTTTCCTAAAAATATCAGTTGTTCTTTGAATGAAGGCTGTGCAATATTAAAATATGTCTTAGGGGCATCTAAGAAACTACTCTGAGGAATGCAAGAAAGCTGTCAAATATTCCCTGTGATAGAAACAAGGAACATCATAAATCATGAAGGTCTTGTCAGGGCCTCCACATTACACGAAGAACATCACAGGCAGCCAATGAGAGGCTGTCGGAACGAACAAAGCCTGCTTTGGTCAAGCGAGTACAACAGTAATTTGGACACACTGAGTGTTCGAATGTCATAGTTGCATTTGTAAAAGCAGAAACAGCTGGTTCACAAGTATTTTTAAAATTGTCTCCAGTCTTAAAGGGACAGTTCACCCAAAAATGACACTTCGGTCATCATTTCAAAATCAAATGTGTTTTGCATAAGCCACACAGGTTTGGAACAGCATGTAAATTAGTAAATGATGACAGAAGTTTCATGCAAGCAACCACATCTCTGATTTCTGGATCTTCCTGCATAGACATTTTCCTCTTTGCACTGCGTTGGATTTCGTATGTTTTATTGATAGCCATAAAATTTCATATATAGATCCTGTGAGGGTATTTGTGGGGCAGCCTCCTCTTTTCATAAGTAAATATGCGGGCGTAATAGTTTGATTTAAAGTTCACGGCACAGATGGAGAGTAAGACGTGCTTGTCGGTAATCTGTTGTCATTAGAGTGTATGTCTACAGGACATTCCCCATCTACCACATGTTCTCGGACAACCTCCGTTTGTTTGGACACACCACTGCCGTCATTCATAAACTGGTGAGATTGCTCCACACCCAGCGATAGCAGAGGAAAAGGTTCATTCAGGCTTTAAAGGATGGATTATTATGGCTTAACCCTTGTGTCTCTCAGTTGACTTTTCCCTCATTTTTAAAAGCTTTCAAAAGTTACAGTTACATTACCTTTTAAATTCACCTCTATAATAACTTTATAAAGTTTTAAAATCACAAACATTAATCTTTGCATTTTCAA
>NW_015659931.1:202476-226101 GCF_001515625.1 Sinocyclocheilus rhinocerous | reverse complement strand
TTTGCATTTTCAATCCCCCCCCCCTCTATTTTGTCTAACTTATATTGTGGAAACTGCAATTATTTCACAGTAGTTAATGCATTGACTAACAACTAACAATACATTTAGTACTTATCAAGCTTCTTTAAAAAAAAAAAACTTTATTTTAAGGATTTTGCTAAACATAGAACAAACAAACAACACTGTCTACAGTGTTTGATTACACACACAAATGGAAAAAGAAGAAGAAAAAAGGAAATCAAGTCAATAATATCAATAATAACAATAATGTTTAAATAAAATACGTTTTAAGCTTTTTAAACGTTAATTAATGAAAATGCAGCTGTTCATTGTTAGTTTGTGTTAGCTCAGGTTCACTCAGAATAATATTAAAAGATTTTAATAATGCATTAGTAAATGCAATTTCAATAATGTATTAGTAAATGTTAAAATTAACAGTAATTAAGAATAATAAAGACTTTATAAGTATTTTTCATTGTAGGTTCATGTTAACTAATGTTAAGAAATGAAACCTTGTTGTGACAATTCTCGTTATTACAATTTGTACTATTTTAATTTTATTTTTAAATTTTTTAAAATAAATAATAATAAATTAAGTATATTTATTTTTTGTGTTATGAACAGTAATTTTTTTTTATTCCAGGATGTATGACAAGCATAATTTGAAGGCATTTCATTTGTCAAGACTTCAAGTAGTAAAACGTGTCAAAATGGCACTGCTGCTGCTGCATGCATCACGTTGGACACGGCGATGGAATGGCAGAGGGTCAGAGGTCAAACCATTTGTCTCTCGCTCTTTCATATCTCTGTATGCAAACACAAACGGAGGCCCCGGACCGTATCTTTGAAGCTGGCCTGGAGTAAACCCTAAAGGAAATGAAGTTATCCTTCATGGAATCCCCGCTCTCATCTCCAAACGCCTGCTGCTTTCACATCCCCCTCCCTCTCCTCTCCAAGGAAAAAGCTGGAGCGTGCTTTTGGGGCCGGCTTAGTTTCATGTCTGTAACCTAGTGTCCACTCTTGCTCGCAACAGCTTGCGATAAGCCCATTAGACAGGCACATTTAGTCATATTGACTCTGGCCAGCGGAGAAAAAGCAGCGGTGAGGAGATGCAAACACGCTCCCCAGGCGCGGGATTAGGCCTGTGACTGATCCTTAAATGAGTTTGGTTAAAGACTCTAAAATTCATTTTGGAAGGGTTAAGAGCCGCTCCATTTGCCAGGTCAGCAGCATTCAGTGCTAAATAACCACTGTTTATCAGCGTCTCACACCAGAAGACACAACACTGGCCCTTCCCAGCAGTCACACTACACCTGCTGTATTCATGCATGGTGCACTTCTCTAAAAAGCATACAGGAAAGGAAATAAATGATAATAATAAAATAAAAGTTAATAAAAAGTTTTTTTTGTCATTATATTGCAGTGATTAAAAAATAAAGTAAAAAAATAAATTACAGTGATTTAAAAAAAATAAAAATAAATAACAATGTCCAGAAAAAAGCTTTAATTCTCATAGAAATCTAAAATTATCCTAATATAGACTTCAGTTATAGTGATTCATTTATGCATGATGCACTTATTTAAAAACAAAGCACACAGAAGAAAAAATAAATTATAAAAAAAGAAAGAAAGAAAGAAAGGTACTTAAAGGCTTTATTTAAAATAATGATTTATGCATGGTGTACTTCTTTTAAAAGCATACAGGAAAGAAAATAAAAGATTATATATATATATATATATATATATGTTTTTTTTATTTTATTTTTTTGCATTGTGACATAATTTTCTTATTAATTAAATACAGTACCAAATTAGGCTTCATTTTCTTCTAGTTCTTCTAATTTTCTTTTGTGTTGGAATCTCTCCCAGCATGGCAACCAGCATGGCTCAGTTCAATAGCAAAACATTACCTATTAATAACGAGTCTCACCGCTCAATGAGTCTATTAGGTTGTGTATCAGTGTGCACATGCCATGCTCACAGCAAACGTCTCTTACTGGAAGAAATGCTCCGTCGAGGTGCAGGGTTTCAACAACAGCTGCGCAATACTCAGCTTGTTCACATCATAAGGACATAAAAGATTTGGCAATCATTACAAGCAATTAGTGCAGTGGCTCCCCCACCATATGACTGAGCTCCAGTGATGTGTCGTACAACGACTGGCTGATTCTGAAAAACCATCAGCAGAACCAATAAAAACACTATCCAAGGTCAAAATGCCATATCCATGTAAAGTGGCCCCAAAAATTAGAGCCATATATAGCACTTAAAATTGACTAAATATCAGTATGGGTTTTCAGACTGAGCTTAACCCTGGGTTATTGTCAAAAATGATCCATGGCTTTACTCCAAATAAAACCAAAAACCATGGTTATAGTAGTTAAACCATATTGACCAAAATTTAACCATGGTTTTACTATACTAACCCTCGTTTAACCGTGGTATTTGTAGTAAAACTGTGGTTATACAAATGGTAAGCAATCTGCCAAAAAACATAGCTAGCCTACTACACTTTTACTATAATAAAACCATGGTTAATTTTCGTAAGGGCAGGTATTTGAAATAGTTAACCCTGGGTCATTTCAAACCCTGGTTGTGATTCACGGTTCACACTGCTCTTTTGTTTTATTAACAAATAATAATGGGTATATAAGATGACACTGTACATTATTAAACCCGGGTTAAGTTCAGTGTGAAAAGCCCTATTAGAAGTGGGGTTAGGACAGTTTGCAGCACTTTTGCGGTGTTAACCCGGCATTGCGCTGACAAACGAAACGACGCAACGTTGAATGTTACGGCTAGACGCTTAGCAACCGACAGCCAATCGCGTAGCTCATATTAACGCGCTTTGGTCAGTTACGGAAATACCGCGCGTTGTGTAAACCGTTTCAGCGGTTGAGGGGAATATGTCAAAAGATGACGGAAAACGGGTCAGTTAGACTTTAGGTAAGTTTATTCTTACCTTCATATCGTCCGAAACGTCCATTCAGGGAAAAAAAAAATATGTAAACAGGGCGCATGCTACATTCCTCCAGTCAGTGACACTGACGTCGCAAATATGCAAATAAGAACGTTAACACTGAGTTTAGGAACTTACAGTGTACAAGTCTATTGATACCCAAGATTAATTGTTAACCCCTGGTAAATTATGAGCACTGTGAAACGTGAATCAAGATAACTCAGGATTATGTTTACCTGGGATTAGAATGACCCAGGGTTAACTAGGCCCTATTTCAAGTGTGAAAACCCCATGTCAAAACCATACAAGACATCTGACATTTTAAGTGTGTTTTAAGTGTCTAAAGTGTTTCTGAGCCAAAATATATTATTTTTATAATATATTTTATGTCATAGCCTATAGGCTATATGAATATTCATTTTATTGTTTCATTAATAAACAAACTCGGATTGGAATTTTTGGCCCACAATAGTAAGGAAATTATGATTTTAAAGATTAGAGATGCTGTGGCACATCTTTCACTGATTTAAAATGAAAATGCAAATTTGTTGCATTGTTCTGTGACATTATAAGGCCATCATCTATTTTGTAAGACTGTAAAAACATAGAATTTTGCCATAATTTCTTTACAAACACAACCCACCCTGCTGTTTGAACAAAAACTGGCATGGCTTGGTAATATGCAAAGTGCCATATTAAGTCACTCAACCGCTGAGAGCCACCTTTGATAAGTATCTCTGATTCATTCTGGGAGCTTTAAGCTCAAGTGAAATCGTACAGGGGATTTCTTCATTACTCAACATCACATTTATTCTCCTCTGCTAACGTGTTTGTTCTACTTCCTCGACCTCCAGAGCAGGTGTGATGTACCTGTGCCAGGTTTTCTCAGACGTCTCAATTAGGTTATCTACAATCTCGCTTGACACTATTTGATACTGTGACCAAAAGACTGGAATCAAATATCTAATTTTTAAAAGAACAGCTCACTTAAAAATAAAGAAAATCCTGTCATGTGTGTGTGTCGGCCCAAACCCTAATTTTGTATTTGAGCAACTGTTTTCCATATAATAAAGGCAAATTGTGATTTTTACTGTCAAGCTTAAAAAAGGACAATAAATAAATAAATAAAATAATGCAAAATCAAATGTAAGAAAATAATTTTTTGCAGTGTAGGCTAGTTCATGCAATGCATGCACTATATTTTAAGTTATATATGGACTCTTATTTAAAAAGAAAAATTAGAAGTCATGCAAGTTTGGAACATGAGATTTTTGAGGAAAAGTTGACATTTGCTGTAAGAGAACTCAACAAAACTCAATAATCAGTTTAGTCCTAGTCACTCAGTACAATGTAACACTTTAGTGTAGTCACAATACCGTGCTTAGCCTCAGTGGAAATCAATAGAAACTTTACATTTGCCTTTGGGAATTGAGCTCTTTTCTTCTTCTGAAGGATTTGGATGAGAGCCAGAGCACAAGTCACTTGCACTTTTCCCTTCAGGGGAAAAAAAAACTGTCATTTGTGGTTTGCTGGTGGTGTTCTGGAGGCCGGCCAGATGACATTCGAAAACCTAAGAGCTTTACACCTTTTAATTTTTGAGACCAGTTCCCTTTTTTTCTCTTCTAAATAAGGACACATCGCATGTGAACGACAGGTGAACTGTGTCAGCTTGAGAACAGGTGCATTCAGAATCATCTGAGTTCATATCGGCCTCTATCAATGACATGAGCTGGTGATAAGGCTGATTGCTCGGTTGCCTGGAGAACTTAAATACATATATTTATGAATGCATTTGTGTGTTTTGCCACACAAAAACTTTGTTACCGGTCAAATGTTTGGACATGTCTCATCCTTTATTATGACCAATTTCTTCATTTGACAAGAATAGTAAATTCATAAAAACTATAAAGTAGTAAAAGTTAAAGTATGGGAATGATTTAGTGACAAACACATGTTGCAAATCTGAGCTTCTTCCCAACTTCTTGAGGCCCATCCTGGCATGCTTTTAAACACTATAGTGAAAGATGGACATGTGCAATGATGCTTTTTCACATGCAATTTTCATTTTGTATTCATTTATAGCTTTAATTTAGGTGTAGCCAAAACTAATTCAAAGCACTCAAGCATTTGCAAAAATATGTTCTGAGAACGTTTCCATTAAGCTATGAAAATGTTAAAACACAAAAAAATAAAAAAAAATAAAAACTTTTTCTTGATTATGTGAATGTTAAACACAAAATTAAAGGGGAACGTTTTATTTTATTTTGCAAACATTAGGGGAACATTACTTTTGAATGTTCTCTAAACCATCATAGATGAATATCCTAAATTTTTCAGAAAAACATTCCATAAACAATGCATAAATAACATTTTTGTTTTGCTAATGGTTTGAGAACGTTATAACTTTGAATGAATGTTCTATTAACGTTACTGAATGAATATTTGTTCATAATGTTGAGAGATCCTTGCCAGAACGTTCTGAGAACGTTCACTGTTAGAAGGTTTTTAATGTCAGAAATTCAGTCAAATGTGTCTGAAACTGTTGACTGGTGATGTACACTACAAAATAGTTGCTTTTCCTTATAAATACAGATAAAAATACCAATAACAGGTTTGTTGCCCTTAAAAGTGGGTTGATAAGAGGTAGCTGTGCAGACTTACCTGTCCAGGTGAAGACAGTGTTGGAGGTGCGATCAGGAAGGCCTCTGCTTGATTCCTTTGGTTTCTGCTTGTTTCTCAAATGTGGGTCTAATTCTAGGCCTCCTACAGACTCAACAGGGAACACGACACGCTGGAATTGTGGAGTGCCACATTACTAACCTCAATGACTAATACTGCTAGTGACAAGAGTGTGTGTGTGAGTGCACCTGATGTGGGTGTGCTCAAGACTTCAAGTAAGAGTTAGTGAAGGAATGCCTGCTTCATTGACTCCCGTTGCACTTTTATACACAGGCCTTATTAAGTTGTGTAAACATTGCCTCAGAGCCCCATTCCCAGCCTGAAGGCGTTTGACATGCCAGTCCGTTGTTGTGGACCACTAACCCCCACCCTCAAAGGAGGAAAGGAACTGCCTGATTAAATGTCTGACATCCGGTTTTTAATCTTAAATGACAACAGTTATAAGAAATATGATCGGGGTAAATACGGCAAGATGGTTTAGATGTTTTGTGAATTTTTATTTCATTTCGGTCCATAGATTTTTGATTTTATTGGTGTATGTGCACAAAATCATATAACCAAAAGAAAGAAATTAATTATTGTCATTATAATTATCGTTTTATAGAATAAGTTTCTGCAAAATATATAGAATTTTTATTTGGAGTATATACGAATTGGTCAAAAATAAAAATGTCACCCCACAATAAAAAGAATATATCACATCATAGGAAATGAATCTTTTGCATAAAGAAAATTATATAAAATTATTAACAATTTAATCAGTAATTTTATACAATAATTCTTCTTTATGCCAAATATAATTCATTTTCATGATGTTACATGAAAAAATTAAAAAATCTGAAAAAAACAAATCTGTTAGAAAGATGCATATGTGTAGAAATATATGCCGCCTTCTTATCTATGTGCAGATGTTATGGTACAGATATATAACTGTTCATGGTGTTTCTCTTGGTAACAAATTGTGATGCAAAACACAGAGTACATTTCCAGATATTTCTGCGCATTTGAGTGTGAGAGTTTGTGCGTCAATGTGCTGATGATACGTCTGCAAGCACGCAGCATGCCAAAATGTTTGCACAGTTAAACAGACACACCAATGCAAACCCCCCCCACACACACACATTTAATACAGACTTTATTGATAATAGGAAATAGAGAGAGAGAGAGAGAACGACTGGATATCAGACCATCATTTTACATGCTATTCCACAGACTTCTTCAGAAAAACCTGATAATTTTGGTATCTTTTTACACTGCAAAATATGACTATGAAGAAACCTGCCAATGCAACAAGATAAAATAAACTTACACTGTAAATTTATACAGTTTTAAGGATATTTAGATACTTTTACTGTGAAAAAAAAACTAAGATATTAGGAGTATGATGTTTGCAGTGATCTAATCCAAATGCTGCATAATATCATCCCTGAATGTCTATTAACACGGGTTTGAATGTTATTTCCAGACTATAAAGAGTGACAACTGCTCAGATAAGAATTGGGAAACTTGTGAAATGTCTTGCTCCAAACAAAGGTTTACTTTGCACTCCTTCTCTGTATTTTTGTTTGTCTAGTACATTTCCCAGAGGGGGTTCATTTGCATGGCAGTTAGAAAGATTGCAGGTATATGTGCTCTTTTCACCGTCTTACTTTGAAACAACTTTCTCATGCGCTATATAACCATTTATGGACAGAAAGGTTACTGCCACCGCCAAAGGTGTCCATTTACGATGAAGTTCAGTTGAGCCATTTGTCAAAACGTGCACACCTAGAACTCACTTGATGCTGTCAATGGCTCTCATTGTGAATGAGACTGTGCACATGAAAGCCAGAGTTTGAGTTGGGTTCAATCCATAATCCATCAGACTTCTCCATGATGGATGTTGAAAGCATTAGGAATAGTGCCTTTTGGGCATACGTTTATTTATGTGAAGATATACCCTCATAAAAGGCTGTCAATTAGGAAGTGGCGTTGAGTATAAATATCCTTTGAAACCTAAAATTAGCTAACCAAACATGTTATGAAAAGAACTAGTGACGTCATTCACTGTGCAAGATGATAATTTATTTTCTGGCTCCTGCCTGCTTCATGGACTCCCGTTGCACTTTTATACATAGGCCTTATTAAGTTGTGTAAACATTGCCTCAGAGCCCCATTCCCAGCCTGAAGGCGTTTGACATGCCAGTCCGTTGTTGTGGACCACTAACCCCCACCCTCAAAGGAGGAAAGGAACTGCCTGATTAAATGTCTGACATCCGGTTTTTAATCTTAAATGACAACAGTTATAAGAAATATGATCGGGGTAAATACGGCAAGATGGTTTAGATGTTTTGTGAATTTTTATTTCATTTCGGTCCATAGATTTTAGATTTTATTGGTGTATGTGCACAAAATCATATAACCAAAAGAAAGAAATTAATTATTGTCATTATAATTATCGTTTTATAGAATAAGTTTCTGCAAAATATATAGAATTTTTATTTGGAGTATATACGAATTGGTCAAAAATAAAAATGTCACCCCACAATAAAAAGAATATATCACATCATAGGAAATGAATCTTTTGCATAAAGAAAATTATATAAAATTATTAACAATTTAATCAGTAATTTTATACAATAATTCTTCTTTATGCCAAATATAATTCATTTTCATGATGTTACATGAAAAAATTAAAAAATCTGAAAAAAACAAATCTGTTAGAAAGATGCATATGTGTAGAAATATATGCCGCCTTCTTATCTATGTGCAGATGTTATGGTACAGATATATAACTGTTCATGGTGTTTCTCTTGGTAACAAATTGTGATGCAAAACACAGAGTACATTTCCAGATATTTCTGCGCATTTGAGTGTGAGAGTTTGTGCGTCAATGTGCTGATGATACATCTGCAAGCACACAGCATGCCAAAATGTTTGCACAGTAAAACAGACACGCCAATGCAAACCACACGCACACACACACACTTAATACAGACTTTATTGATAATAGAAAATAAAGACGGCGAGTGAGCCAGAGAAAGACTGGATATCAGACCATCATTTTACATGCTATTCCACAGACTTCTTCAGAAAAACCTGATAATTTTGGTATCTTTTTACACTGCAAAATATGACTATGAAGAAACCTGCCAATGCAACAAGATAAAATAAACTTACACTGTAAATTTATACAGTTTTAAGGATATTTAGATACTTTTACTGTGAAAAAAAAACTAAGATATTAGGAGTATGATGTTTGCAGTGATCTAATCCAAATGCTGCATAATATCATCCCTGAATGTCTATTAACACGGGTTTGAATGTTATTTCCAGACTATAAAGAGTGACAACTGCTCAGATAAGAATTGGGAAACTTGTGAAATGTCTTGCTCCAAACAAAGGTTTACTTTGCACTCCTTCTCTGTATTTTTGTTTGTCTAGCACATTTCCCAGAGGGGGTTCATTTGCATGGCAGTTAGAAAGACGCAGGTTTAAGATGCACTCCTTTCACCATCTTACTTTGAAACAACTTTCTCATGCGCTATATAACCATTTATGGACAGAAAGGTTACTGCCACCGCCAAAGGTGTCCATTTACGATGAAGTTCAGTTGAGCCATTTGTCAAAACGTGCACACCTAGAACTCACTTGATGCTGTCAATGGCTCTCATTGTGAATGAGACTGTGCACATGAAAGCCAGAGTTTGAGTTGGGTTCAATCCATAATCCATCAGACTTCTCCATGATGGATGTTGAAAGCATTAGGAATAGTGCCTTTTGGGCATACGTTTATTTATGTGAAGATATACCCTCATAAAAGGCTGTCAATTAGGAAGTGGCGTTGAGTATAAATATCCTTTGAAACCTAAAATTAGCTAACCAAACATGTTATGAAAAGAACTAGTGACGTCATTCACTGTGCAAGATGATAATTTATTTTCTGGCTCCTGTGGTCACTATCACAATTTTGTAATAGTGAAGTATAGCTAAAAGAAAATTAAGAAAGGTCTGCTCTGCTGCAAGTAACGAAGAGTACCTGTTGTGGCTTTTATTCTGGATTTTTCCCACGAACACTTTCCAGAATAAATTCTGTAAGACATTTTGTAGTGAAAATGTGACAATGACTATACGAATAAAATCTGAGGATGACATATATGTTCAAGAATGTTGAAAACCTTAGAAAACAGTTATGTACCATTGCTTTTTCCATTTAAATTAAACTCAGTATTTCACTAGAATTCACTTTATGGGCAGATTTCCAAAAACAAATTATTCTGATAAACATCAGGGTAAGACTTGAATGTAAATTTGAAGAGGTACTAGGCTAGTTTCCTCTTAATTAGTTTTCTTCCTTGGTTTTCCTGGATTTCTACATTGACGATTTCAGCATAAAACATTAATGAAAAAAAAAAGCATAATTTACAAGTTTTTAATGTGCTTGATCTTCATAGAAAAGACAAGAAACCTTTTTCTGATTATTAAACACTGTGCGGTGTTATCACTAGCATACAAGTCACTTTTGCGTTTGTTTGTTATAGGCCTAACTGCACATTATTATATTAATGGATTAAAAAAAGCAAACACATTAGCCTGCCCAATTAAAATAGAAGACAATTATAAACTGTTACCTCTAGGTACAGGGTTAAACGAAACTAAAACATGTTGCTACAGATACTTAAGTTAGTCATGCACAAAACTAGGATCACCTAAGGTGAGGCGGCACAATCGGAAAGTGATTAGCCTAAATGTAGAAACTTGAGAAGATGCACTGTTTTAACGCAGCTAAGAAGTTGTAGTACTTAAACTGAATAAATAAACTTAGATTACATACATCAGAACACATCACTTGGCGCCAAACAGTTCGCCAACAAAACGCGCGTTGGCCTTGGTAACCATAGCAACAGTAACCGCTCGAGAGCTTTCCTTGGCAATCTCTATCGGACATTTTATCGCAAAACATAAACACCATCAACATTTATCACTTTATTTTAGATGTACATAAGTTCATAAATCAGTAAAGTTGTAAGAAGACATAGTTTGTAAAACTATGCTAGGATTTTCAAAAACAAACTACCTCTTTTAAAACTAGCCTTGTGGTATACCTATGTGTATCTATGTAAATCTAACAAAAATGAGAAATTATGTCAATCGTTATGTTTTGTCTATCTTCTAAGGGCTCAGCAAGTTGTTGCTATGGTTATTGAACGTGATAATTCGCGATAGTTTGGCACCAGGATGGAAAATCGAGTCATTTCTTAAATAGCATTTAGAGGAACTAAAACTTAAACGCCGTAATTTTCACAATTTGCACTTTTCAAATCTGAGTTGACTCAAGTTGACTGACATTTCATCAGCTGACCAGTCACTTGACTATGGTCTATACTAGTAAAGTGGGACAGAAATATCTCCGTGATGTCTCGTGAAAGCTCGAGAGGGAACTAAAATGTGTTTAAAAGTAACGTTACGTCTGACCAAATCCACCGGTTCGGTTTGGCCCCCCCCCCAAACTCAAACGTCAAGCTACGCCTATGTTAAGCATTCACCTACCTAATTTATGATGGGTAGGCCTATTGTTCATATTTCTAGTAGGCTATGCAGTTCATGCTAAACTAGTAGGCTATTGAATGATTTTAAAAAACAACACCAGTCAGAAAGTACCCAGTTTTACCTTTATTTATCTTACCTATAGGTACTATAGATGAGTCATCTTAAAATGTACATATAGACCTGCAGTCAGTTAGAAATGGTTACAGTCCAGTGCTGATATCAGTGTAATCAAACTGCTGTTGCAAACATACACCATTTTAAATAGCTTGACGAAACCCAAGGCTTACATTGTATTATCTCACCTGTATGATTTATCAGTGTTTTTTGCATCACTGTGCGCAACACAGCAAAGAGTGCTGCATATCGGCTCTTAGGAAAAAGATATTTGCCCTTCGAGACTGCCTGACAGGTTTACTTACCATACCAACAAACTATCACACCCAACTGTGTAAATACCAAGTCTAAATTTGTGTTTACCTCACACTACAGAAGCATTATGAAAATGCACAGTCTTGGATGATATATACCCTGCAGTATTAAAGTAAGTTGTTCTGGTAAAATACACAAATTCTTGAATGGCCTGCAGTCTGAAACTTCCTTGTTTGCAGTTGTCTCGTTGGTACGTGAGGTTTTAGTGACACCAGGAAAAATTGGATTTAGGGAGTCAAATAGGGAAATGGCATAAAATGGAGTCAAACTTTTCCACACCAGGAAACATTTGCTGATAAGTTAAACACAAAATGCTTAAGGCTCATTTGACTTAAATCAGTGTTTTTATACAAGACCCCAGTAACATCAGCTCAATACCACAGAATTTGCCTGCCGCTTGTGAGTCTTGGGGAAGAGCAGCTGTCAAACCAAGAGGAAATGCTTTGCATTTGTTTAAGGTCCTTATATGATCTTACATGTTTGTCAGGTGGGTAATAATATGATAGTGCCGAGGCAAGCTGCACAAGTCCTGAGATGTGAGCAAATATTTGTCTAGATATGGTCTCCTTGGCACAGATCAACACATCCCATCTATGTGTAATTAGTTTAAACAAGGTTATATTCTTCCCGAAGAGCCATAGAACATCAAGGTTGTACTGGAATTCAGTTTATGATGAGAAATAGACATGGTTTTGGTCGTAAAAGGCATAAAAATATAGGCCTATTCTTCACTAGTGAAATTCTGTTGCACTTATTTGGTATATATGGGGAATCTTTAAATGGGTTAGAATCAGTTAAAGATGTGTGAATCTCACTGATTAGATATCAAAATAATCACACCAAGTGGTTATTTTAAATAGCACATTTGAAGCAAAATACCTCAGAAAATAAGTTTGATGGATTTTACGGTATTGTGGTTGTAAAAGTTAGTTTGAACATGTCCATTGTTAATGTGACAAACAACACCTGTGGTTTCTCTGCTAGGACACCTTGACTTCATACATCCACTAAAAATCACCAGAATTCAAGTGGATTAAAAGGCATCGAGACTTCAAACATGACGAAGAAAAGTGAAGCTAGTCGAAGAGACAAAGGTCCTGCATTTGAGCTCAGGTAATGACATTCAGGCTTTTGGGGCCAGAACTTGTTAAGTTCTTTGTAGTGAATGGGTGCCGTCAGAATGAGAGTCTAAACTGCTGGTAAAAAAAATCACAATGATCCAAAAGTAATTCACATGACTCCAGTGCATCAATTAATGTCTTTGTGAAAAGATGTGTAAAAAAATAAGTTTTAACTGTTGCTTCCAGCTAAAAATACCGCTTCCTCCAGTGAAAAAGTCAACTTTGAATCAGGAAAGAAATATGCACAGCTCAAGCACTGGTTACAAGCAAAACAAAAGTCCAAAACAATTCGAAACAAAGAATTTGGAATTTATGGATTTTCTCACTGGAAGAAGTGTTATTATGGGCTATTTTTGGCCAGAAGTGACAGTTTAAAGTTAAAATGCCTTAATGATGGATTTGATTCTTACAAACATACAGTTTTTTTTTTTTTTTACTTCACAAGACATTAAAAGATGGACTGGAGTGGTGTGGATTACTTGTGGATTATTATGATGTTATTATCAGCTGTTTGGACTCTCATTCTGACGGCACCTTTGGCCCCCCCCCCAAACTCAAACGTCAAGCTACGCCTATGTTAAGCATTCACCTACCTAATTTATGATGGGTAGGCCTATTGTTCATATTTCTAGTAGGCTATGCAGTTCATGCTAAACTAGTAGGCTATTGAATGATTTTAAAAAACAACACCAGTCAGAAAGTACCCAGTTTTACCTTTATTTATCTTACCTATAGGTACTATAGATGAGTCATCTTAAAATGTACATATAGACCTGCAGTCAGTTAGAAATGGTTACAGTCCAGTGCTGATATCAGTGTAATCAAACTGCTGTTGCAAACATACACCATTTTAAATAGCTTGACGAAACCCAAGGCTTACATTGTATTATCTCACCTGTATGATTTATCAGTGTTTTTTGCATCACTGTGCGCAACACAGCAAAGAGTGCTGCATATCGGCTCTTAGGAAAAAGATATTTGCCCTTCGAGACTGCCTGACAGGTTTACTTACCATACCAACAAACTATCACACCCAACTGTGTAAATACCAAGTCTAAATTTGTGTTTACCTCACACTACAGAAGCATTATGAAAATGCACAGTCTTGGATGATATATACCCTGCAGTATTAAAGTAAGTTGTTCTGGTAAAATACACAAATTCTTGAATGGCCTGCAGTCTGAAACTTCCTTGTTTGCAGTTGTCTCGTTGGTACGTGAGGTTTTAGTGACACCAGGAAAAATTGGATTTAGGGAGTCAAATAGGGAAATGGCATAAAATGGAGTCAAACTTTTCCACACCAGGAAACATTTGCTGATAAGTTAAACACAAAATGCTTAAGGCTCATTTGACTTAAATCAGTGTTTTTATACAAGACCCCAGTAACATCAGCTCAATACCACAGAATTTGCCTGCCGCTTGTGAGTCTTGGGGAAGAGCAGCTGTCAAACCAAGAGGAAATGCTTTGCATTTGTTTAAGGTCCTTCTATGATCTTACATGTTTGTCAGGTGGGTAATAATATGATAGTGCCGAGGCAAGCTGCACAAGTCCTGAGATGTGAGCAAATATTTGTCTAGATATGGTCTCCTTGGCACAGATCAACACATCCCATCTATGTGTAATTAGTTTAAACAAGGTTATATTCTTCCTGAAGAGCCATAGAACATCAAGGTTGTACTGGAATTCAGTTTATGATGAGAAATAGACATGGTTTTGGTCGTAAAAGGCATAAAAATATAGGCCTATTCTTCACTAGTGAAATTCTGTTGCACTTATTTGGTATATATGGGGAATCTTTAAATGGGTTAGAATCAGTTAAAGATGTGTGAATCTCACTGATTAGATATCAAAATAATCACACCAAGTGGTTATTTTAAATAGCACATTTGAAGCAAAATACCTCAGAAAATAAGTTTGATGGATTTTACGGTATTGTGGTTGTAAAAGTTAGTTTGAACATGTCCATTGTTAATGTGACAAACAACACCTGTGGTTTCTCTGCTAGGACACCTTGACTTCATACATCCACTAAAAATCACCAGAATTCAAGTGGATTAAAAGGCATCGAGACTTCAAACATGACGAAGAAAAGTGAAGCTAGTCGAAGAGACAAAGGTCCTGCATTTGAGCTCAGGTAATGACATTCAGGCTTTTGGGGCCAGAACTTGTTAAGTTCTTTGTAGTGAATGGGTGCCGTCAGAATGAGAGTCTAAACTGCTGGTAAAAAAAATCACAATGATCCAAAAGTAATTCACATGACTCCAGTGCATCAATTAATGTCTTTGTGAAAAGATGTGTAAAAAAATAAGTTTTAACTGTTGCTTCCAGCTAAAAATACCGCTTCCTCCAGTGAAAAAGTCAACTTTGAATCAGGAAAGAAATATGCACAGCTCAAGCACTGGTTACAAGCAAAACAAAAGTCCAAAACAATTCGAAACAAAGAATTTGGAATTTATGGATTTTCTCACTGGAAGAAGTGTTATTATGGGCTATTTTTGGCCAGAAGTGACAGTTTAAAGTTAAAATGCCTTAATGATGGATTTGATTCTTACAAACATACAGTTTTTTTTTTTTTTTACTTCACAAGACATTAAAAGATGGACTGGAGTGGTGTGGATTACTTGTGGATTATTATGATGTTATTATCAGCTGTTTGGACTCTCATTCTGACGGCACCCATTCACTGCAGAGGATCCACTGGTAAGCATTACATTTCTCCAAAACTGTTCTGATGAAGAAACATTTTTGGGTGAACTATTCGATAAAAAATGTTTGTCATGCATCAAGGTAAAAGGTAGAAGGTTAAAAAAAAAAAGGCAAGAAGTTTATCATTTCTTTTGGGAACTGAATTAACAAATCACACTGCTCACGTATGCTGCAGGCAAAACACAAGATGACAGAATCATGTTTCAGTGTTAATTTAATCATACAAATGTTCAATTATACATACAGGAAAAGGGTTTTCATATTTTCTCTTTTTCACTCTGCTATCATAGGACTCTATGCAAACTCTCTGCTCAATCATACACCATGCCACGGTGCAGAAAACCCAACAGATCTAACAGAAAAAAGAAAAATCAGAAAAAAAGACAATAATGCAGCAATGAATCAATCACACTTCTCACATGCATAAGCAACACACACAAAAAAAAAAAAAATCCAGAGTGTAATTATAAATTGGAAGGAGGCTGTGAAGTGTGCAGCGCTTGGGATGAGAACATTCACTAAGAACAGCTCAAAGGAAGACTTGACTGATGAAGCGATGGCATCATCCAATGAGCTGTTTATGAGCCGAGCACTAGGCGAAACGTCAGTTTACCTCTGTCCAAACGGCGACCAGTTTCAGAACATTAACTTCTTTTATGCTTCAACTGTGAGTGCAACTTTTTGGAATATGGAAGGGACTGTATATGGAAAACACTGCATAGATCATTTGCAATGTAAAACTGAAGCCACAGCATTTCTAAAAACCTGGACGCAACGTCGGTATCGTTAATGGCGAAATTTTCCAGGTGCATAGAACTGGGTGGGAAACGGACAAGAATTGCCTGACGTGTTAAATTTAACAGGACATGCTGACACTAATCTCTATTGCCTTGACATAAAGGTCAATTTGGGCTCATTGATTTGCATACTGCTTGAGGATAGCAGCTAATTTGTTTAAACGCTTTCATCTTCATGACCTAACGTTTATCTCAGTAAATAGACCAATAGAGAAAAACATTATAGGAGACTTAACTTTTTGTTTTGTTTATGTCTTAGAAATTGCCTAACCATTGCAGCAAAACAGAAAATGGTGAGTAAAACAGCCTTTCAGATATATTTAGCAGGATATAAACATCCAAGAAGCTTTCCATCATACCAAACACAGAGGCACGATTTAAACCAAATTAACTCCACAAAACTCCTTTATGCATTCAAATATTATTTGAAGCGTTCCAGCTCCAAATCTGCCATTTCAACATACAGCAACAACTCAAGAATACAAATTAAAAAGAATATTTTTGGATAAACGCAAATGCTACCACAGAAAATAATTGGTATCTTAGTAAAAATAAAAAAAGTGTGTAGGGAAATGCCCTTTCAATGGAAGTATAGTGCACTTGCCACAGACTTCAATTGTAGGCACATACACGTCGATGCATTTTCAGGTAGAGAGGTACAAATCCAAATTATTTTCTGTCACAGATGACGTTCACTTGCATTTAACCCAAAATATTCCTTTAAAATGAACTCATTCTCACACTTTCCCCTCATTAAAACACCCTCAGCTCATTTAAAACAGCTTAATACCATCGTAGGTCTAGGTGAAGGACAGAAATGTATGATTGGGAAAATCAATGACGTGCTTGTGAACTCTTGGGTCAGTAAACAAGGGAACCAAAGCCACATCTGCTTGCTATCAAGTCATTACAAGTGGAAAACCAACATCAGCACTCTGGAACTCCAGAACAACATCAATGTAAACAAATATGATAACAGCAACAAGATCTCTGACGACAGCTATGACTTGACCTGTGGTGGCAGTACAGATGTATACTTCATTATAATGAGACGTAATGTGCTCATGTACACTGTACAGGTTGCTGGGCTTCTTCTTTTTTTTTTTTTTACTGAATCCAGAGAACAGTTTTGTAATAAACAATTACAAGTGGCTGGCAAAGGACCATATGAAAGCAATTACACAATTTAACCTCCAAGTAGGCACATTGACCTTTTTTCTCAAAACTCTTCAGTTCGTAAAGAAAAAGTCAGAGAACATTGATGAAAAATGATAAAACTACTTGACAGGCATTAGTTCTTTGTTGATGGCTTTTGTGCATGGCTGAAACACTTGCACACATATTGAGGTGACTACCGCAAAACCTGTCAAGAACAAACCCTGGTCATATTTCACCGCAAAATCAAAAGGAAGAAATTAAAAATCATACTTTGCTTAAAGAAAATTAAGCCTGTTTTTAGGACTATTAAGATTTCCTTCGTTGTGACATTATTTTCATGCCAATGAATCATTTGATGTAATGCAAAAATATATATTTAAATTGTAAAATATTTTTGCCATATGTTAATTGGTTGCATTTAAATTACGCTATAAAAAATTTGTGCAATTTTAAAATTTAAATATTTCAATTAAATGTGAGAACAATTGGAATAACAAAAAACTAAATAAAAGAAATTAAAATGCCATGTTTTATTAGAGTAATGAAAATTTTGGGGGATAATGCACTTAATTGTCATGAGCCAAAATATATCTTCAAAGTCCTAAAAACATGTTTTATTTTCTGTACGCAAAATATAACACTTTTATGCTTTTCTATTGATTTTACTGTGAAACATGACTCGGACACATTCTTGTAAGATTCACTCATCATTCATTCATCCACCCGTCCTGCCTCTCTTTCTCGTGTGCATTCGTGCACTCACTCACACATCTGAATTTACTGCTGTAATGTGACAATACAGATCAAAAAACGGTGTATTTTTCATTATATCTCTTTAGAATTTCTAGCACTCATCTAAATCTAGCATTCACACATGCGTAACTCAGGTGTTGGTTCAATATTGATTTGGAGCCAAACAGATTTGTCCACACATTTATGTGATGTTCTGGTGCGTCGGGGGAGAGGAAGGGTCACCAAGTCTTTAGAGTAAATCTCTTCCTCCTCTCACTGAACCCTGGAAAAGGGCAAAAGCAGCAGCTCTGATGAGCTACCGGGTGGTTTCTGTATCTTAAGACTGTCCGAACGGGAAGGGTCCATTAATGCCCTGGGAAGAAGCAGAAACAATAAGATAAAACACTAATGTTAAAGACCATTTGTAAATACATTTTCTGGAAAAAAAAAAAAAAAAAAAAGTTCAAACCATTTGTGTGATTGCTTGCATTCTTAATAAAAAAAGCCACAAATCTCTGGCTTAAGTCCCTCCTTCAGTGAAAGTCTATGTGATTACTATTATCATTGCCACATAGATTAATACTGAGAGTTAGTTCAAATATGATGAGCAATGAAAGAGTAACAACAGTATCAACACCCAATTTTACACGGATATTTGACCTGCAGGTGGACTACTTTAGTAATTTCCATGAGTACAAATCTTAATGTTTAAGCATATAGTGATATTCTAGGGAATTGTGTGCTTCTAATTTTTGGACAAGACCTTTTCTACTCTAACATGACAATGTCTCTGTGTATTAGGCAGGGTTCAAAAAGAAATGATTGATTCAGTCAGTGTGGAAGAACTTGACTGGTCTGCAGAAAGCCAAGTCCTGACACCTAATCCCAGCTGACCACCTCTGGTTTGACTTTAAATACAGACCTTGAGCCAAAAACTCATCACCAAACACCAATGACTTGTACATACACTATCTGGACAAATATATTGGGACACCCCCTTCTTTTGAACAGAAAAAGGCACTTCCAAAACTGTGGCAACAAAGATGGAAACAATCCATGTATTTAAAAATGGTATTTTTATCTCTGTTGCAACAGTTTTGGAGGTATCTATAAAATGACTTTATCCATATGTACAAGTCATTGGTGTTTGGTGATTTGGCTCAAGGTCTGCATTTAAAGTCACAGTCACACCAGAGGTGTTTAGCTGGGATTAGGACTTTGCTTTCTACAGACTAGTCAAGTTCTTCCACACTGACTGAATCAATAATTTCTTTTTGAACCTTGCCTTATACACAGAGACATTGTCATGTTAGAATAGAAAAGGGTCCTGTCCAAACTGTTGCTATGAAATTAGAAGCACACAATTCCCTAGAATATCATTATATGCTTAAACATTAAGATTTGTACTTATGGAAATTACTAAAGTAGTCAAACCTGTTCATTAGAAGGGGGTGTCCCAATACTTTTGGCAATATAGTGTATGTATACAACGGGTTTACTGTTAGTAATCTGGGATTTCAACAGTGACTTCTTTAACTGGTTAATAACGTTTCTTCATCAGCTCACATGCTTGTATGGAACTCCATCTTGTGGCCGAGAGGCAAAGTTTAAGCCCCTTAAGGGCCTATTAAACAGCCTCTAGATTGACATTCACAGTTGTAAACCCTGACGTTAACATGTACACATCAAGGCCAAATTCAGAACGACAAATTTCTACATGGGGCTGGGAGATAAAATGCCTCATTATTTTTCAGCCTAGATATACATCTCAATATCAATTTATGAAATAGTTTAAAGGGTGTTTTGGTAAATCAGAAAACAACCCAAATAGCCAAGATGCAGATGAGTTTTTTGTTTTATCGGCTTTATCGGAATGGATTCAGAGAAACTTAGCATTACCTCACTTGCTCACCTGTGGATCCTCTGCAGTGAATGGAGGAAGTGTTGTTATGGATTGGCCAGAGGCAACGTTTTAAAGTTAAAACAGCTTAATGATGGTTTTGTTTCTTAAAAACAGCTTTTTGCTTCACAAGACATTAATTGATGTACTGGAGTGGTGTGGATTATTGTGATGTTTTTATCAGCTGTTCGGACTCTCATTCTGACGGCACCCATTCACTGCAGAGGATCCTTTGGTGACCAAGTGATGTAATGCTACATTTCTTCAAACCTGTTCTGATGAATAAACTCATCTACATCTTGGATGGCCTGAGGGCGAGTACATCTTCAACAAATTTTTATTTTTTGATGAAACTATTCCTTTAATTATTTTGATGCATGAAAAATATAATACGTAATGACATTTCGGAGTTATCATATTCATTGAAATAAGCAATAACATCACAAAATATTATATGTGTCTATTGCTTAGTCTCACTGCTTTAATGGTTTTATTCCAAGGTAAGCTGCACAAATGGGTTCAAAAGGTCATTTTGTTGTTTGAAGACCTTTAGGGGTGTCTGAAAACAATATCTTCGGTATAAAAACTCTGACATGGCTAAAGCCCACACCTGCCGGTGCTCCTCACATCGTAGCGCTAATTACGAGTTACGCGTCGTTGGGGAATTCTGGAGTGTCACGTATGAGGGGAACCCCAGTATTACAGCACAGCATCACACAAGCCATGATACAAAGTTACAGAAACCAAGCAACCGAAAGCAATAGATGTCTTCCTCAGATGTAATGTTAGTTCTGTACTTTAGCGTTTGGTAAAATAGCATTATAATCTCCTTTGTGGTAGAGAAAGCTGCCTACATGTAGTCTACAGGAAACAGCGAAGATGTTGAATATACACACAATCAGCATTTCCACGTTTATACTGGCCCCGATAATCAAAACTACTTAGCACTTGTTCCATTTCTGCAGATCAGTTTTTGTGAATGAATGACTTAAGCCACCTGTTGCTTTGGTCTTCATCACCAGCCGCTTGCGCCACCTGCTGGTGAGCGACTGACAGCAGCTGGAGATCATGCATCGGTGCTCTACTGCTATTCCTGCAGCTCCCGGATGTGCAATAACAAATTTTCTGCCGAATTTTAGCCACTGAATTTGTGGAAGCGAATTCGTAAAGTGAAATAAAATGGACCGAAATTTGCCTGTCGAATATTATACATCACATTTTTAAACAGATTGAATATTTTGGACGTGAATTCTGGAAGGTGAATATGAATTATTGAATTTTTAATTAATGAAATATTTTGAATCAAAATATTCACAGCTTATATAAACAACTATGTTAAATTTCAGGACCTAAAAATGCAAGCCCTGGAAATACAAGGCAATAAAATGCAAGCACTCTTAATGCAATGCATTATTTTTTCAGTTAGTGCTATTCAACATGCTTTTTTGTTTCAAAGACGTATGGCATTATTTTTCTTACATACTAAATCAACTACACAAGTCACGAGTCAGCAATAATGTCAGCAGAGAGCCAATCAGCCCTTTTTGTGTATCTGTATGGAAATTCAATACAGGTTTTTCCAGTATTCCAGGGAAAACGTACGAGAAAATGCTGTTGGTTGGGTTTGGGAACTATTTCAATCAATCAATTCTTAAGAATTGTTTTTGCATAATCATTAAAAAATTTTGTGGAATTCACCACTTAATCCATATAATACAATTAATATTGCTATTTATTACCATGTACTGTTATATTGGAGCATATAAAAGAAAACAAAACAGTAAAATCAAGTTATTACATTAAACATGCTGCATATGCTTAAAGAATTGCTGTTGAATCAAAAATGTCAACAAATTTTTTTTTAAATCACTCATTATAAGACGTTTTAGAGCAGATATGTTCAGAATCAATATATTTATTGAATCATCAAACGGCTGAAACCGTTTTAGCTGTATCTCCAATTCCCAGCTGTATCACACATGTGCGGAATGAGGAAAGGTGTAACCAAACACGGTGAATCATCACAATGTGCTTTTCTTTGGTGAGATGTCACAAAACAGGGCAGGGAACAAAAAGGTGACGCATTGTTGTTACATGACCTTCTGTGCAAACAGATCATACGGTGGTCAGCACATTGAGAAGTTTCCAGTGTAGACTTTTGGCATGAAAGGAAGATTTTGAGAGAGTGTTGAAAAGACCTGCTGAGTGTTTTATCTTGGTTTTCTGAACCCATTTTGGCTTGACCTTTTCACTTAACTTTGGAAAAAGCCACTCAATCATGAACATTTGTATTAGGATCACAGAACTGGACTCATATAATCGTTCATTATTCTAACATACAACTTACGCCTATACAGCTGGGTGATACTGAATATTCAAAATATATATGTGACGATTTTTTTTTTTTTTTTAAAGAAGTATTTTATACTAACCATTAACCAAGGCTGTTATTATTTGATAAACAATATAGTAAAAACAGTGTTTTTGTGAAAAATTATTACAGTTTAAAATTAGCATTTTCTATTTGAATATATTGTAAAATGTAATTTATTCCTGTGATGCAAAGCTAAATTTTCAGCATCATTACTCCAGTCTTCAGTGTCACATGATCATTCAGAAATCATTCTAATATGCTGATTTGCTGCTCAAGAAACATTTATTATTATCAATGTCAAAAGCAATTGTGTTGCTTCAAATCTTTGTGGAAACTGTGATACTTTTTTTTCAGGATTCGTTGGTGAATAGAACGTTCAAAACAGCATTTATTTGATATAGATATCTTTTCCAACATTTGAAATGTCTTTACTGTCAATTTTGGTCAATTTAATGCCTCACTGGATTAAATTATTAATTTCTTAAAAAAAAAAAAATTTGTACTGACCCCAAACTTCTGAATGGTATTTAAAAGTCTCTCCTTCTTGGGACTCGAGTAAGAGAGCATTTAATTGAATTTATTTTTATTGGAATATCAGCAAAGGAATAAAAAAATAATAATAATTATATATGCACAATTGAACTTCTTACAACACAGGGCTCCAGACTGCGACTAAAACGGTCGCATTTGCAACCAAAAATATAAATTTGCGAGTTTAGGTTTTGCTGAGGTCGCCACTGGCGAGCGACTATTAACATGTTATAACTTAAAAATGTGCATGTAATGCCTTTTTTCCTGGTTGTTTTGCGATCACATCTTTTGTTATGTTCACGTATTAAACTGAGACGATGTGCATCAAAGTTTTAGTGGAAAAAAGAGTTTCAAACAGTCCTCATCTCTGCCGCACTCCTGCTAAACGCAGCTCAGTTGTGCAGCGCGAGAGAGATCAAAATGACGGAGACGTGTGAAGTGAAAGTGCAGAAAAGCACCGTCTATTTGGTGCACAACTTGAACAAACTACAACAGGTAAAGCTGTCAGCTGTGTGGATATTGGCAATATCGTTAACAATTCTCGTTTATAATCATTACTAAAATGGCTTCTTATCAATATCTTAGTCTATGCTGTGTTCTGTTAATGCGTGAACTTCATATTATTTGAAGCGCACTTGCCGTCCAGTAATCGCAAAAAGCTTTGTGCTTTGTTACTTTTTAATAAACAAAGTATCAGCTTTAAAATTAT
>NW_015659931.1:201001-201835 GCF_001515625.1 Sinocyclocheilus rhinocerous | reverse complement strand
AAAGAACCATCTCTTTCTCAACTTTTTATAATCTGAAGAACCTTCTTTCGCCACAAAGAACCTTTTGTGAAACGTAAAGGTTCTTCAGATGTTAAAGGTTCTTTATGAAACCATTTAGACAAAAAAAGGTTCTTCTATGGCATCGTGAAGCACCTTTATATTTAAGAGTGTATGACAACATTTACAGGATGCATTGAGGAGGAGCCCAAACTACACTTAGTGATGCTTATGGTCCATGATATTGGTACTGATTCTGTGTAATAAACAAAGCATGACTGTATATTTCAAGTTGGAAAAGACATTTAGTTCCCACTTTAAGTGAACCTTAGTTCCCAGGTCATCTACAAGATGGATTAAAATGCTGATAAAGTCAAGAAAAGATGAGACATAAACACATGATATTGGCAATATCGTTAACAATTCTCGTTTATAATCATTACTAAAATGGCTTCTTATCAATATCTTAGTCTATGCTGTGTTCTGTTAATGCGTGAACTTCATATTATTTGAAGCGCACTTGCCGTCCAGTAATCGCAAAAAGCTTTGTGCTTTGTTACTTTTTAATAAACAAAGTATCAGCTTTAAAATTATTCCAAATTCATAACGAAATTCAAACAATACATACAGTTTTGGCGCTCTTTAATGCGGCAGGCGCGGTCGTTTAAGCGCCTCAGTTCAAGCGGCAAGTGAACCCATTTAATCTTTCTCTTTACTACTATATAGTACACAATGAACACGAATTAACATCAAAAGGTAAGCTATTTTATAAGAGAGCCTACAGTACAACTTACTGAAATGTCTCATGTAAAAGCTCATTCAGTGTTTCAAACTGCG
>NW_015659931.1:196864-200196 GCF_001515625.1 Sinocyclocheilus rhinocerous | reverse complement strand
AAAAAGGTTCTTCTATGGCATCGTGAAGCACCTTTATTTTTAAGAGTGTATGACAACATTTACAGGATGCATTGAGGAGGAGCCCAAACTACACTCAGTGGCCAAGTGATGCTTATGGTCCATGATATTGGTACTGATTCTGTGTAATAAACAAAGCATGACTGTATATTTCAAGTTGGAAAAGACATTTAGTTCCCACTTTAAGTGAACCTTAGTTCCCAGGTCATCTACAAGATGGATTAAAATGCTGATAAAGTCAAGAAAAGATGAGACATAAACACATGACAGTATGATTGGAATGTTAAAATGTAAAAAATAAAATAAAATAAATAATAATAATAAAATAAATAAAACACGTTTATTCTGTGGCACCTAAAAAAATAATTTGGCGCTTACGTTTTTTTCTTATAGGAGCCAATGGCTCCTTACTCGATTTTTTTGTCTGGAGCCCTGCAACATTACAATAACATGCGATTATTAATAGTGCCCCTGATTAAGCAAAAGTAGAAAAAATGCCATTAAAACTTCATAACAGTCTGTTTCAATGAATTAGTTGAAAAACTATTCGCTCTCTATCACCCAGCCATACTCACACTGCATTATCATGCTAATCTTCATTCAAATCAATGAAATACTCCAAATGGCATACATACCTGGCTGTAAGTCACTACTGATAAGTTGTTTTGGAGACCATTTGGTGTAATATTTACAGAGCTGTGATTGAGTCCATTTTGATCTTGCTGAATGGAGTCCAGAGGGGCCTCCCAGTGGCCCCCGGGGTCTTTTAGATTATCCTCATTGGTGTCCTGCTTGTTCTTCTGTGGTGAGGCGAAAGGGTTGAAATCTCCCTCCAGACTACGGTGTGGCTGCGTGTTGAACTCTGTCTCGAAGGAGGATAACTGCTGTGTGACGCCCAGCAGGCCTCCTTCTTCCACACTCAAGATCACCCAGATCACATCTGCACAACAAGGGGAATGAGGTGAGCCACATGTCCTTCAAGTCACCAAAGTTGGTTGTAGTACTCAGAACTTGTGCTCTAATGCTCTGAATGGCATACTATCATACTAACTGTACTATTTTTAGAATTCAGTATGCAGAAAGAAAATTATACGGGGTTAAATCAACTTGAGGATAACTTAAGTTAAACTGCATATCACCACAGAAAAGTAAATGACCAGTGTTCTCATTTTTGGGCAAACTATCACTTTAAAACATTTGTTCTTGCATAATGTTTGCATATTATTCTTTTTTTGAAAGAATAGTTCACCCAAACGTATTTGCTGAATATTTACTCACCCTCAAGCCATTCAACATGTAGATGAGTTTGTTTGTTCATCAGAACAGATAGGGTGAGTAATTAATAACAGAATTTTCATTTTTGGGTGAACTAACCCTTTAACGCTAATGCGAGGGTGTTTCTAATGCAGCGTCTATGGGAGGGACGGTAGATTTGACATCGTTCTCTCTTCTGACTGCCGATATCAGTCTTTTTCACAAGACTGTGATGACGCATTTAACGGTCATCAGCATCGTAAATTCTCGAAGGTTTTTCATATATTTTTTTTTAAATGTATGTACATTTATAACACTATTTTTTGTATTATATTACCTTTGCATCAAATTACAAAAAAAGAAAGTCATGAAAACACTATCGTGGAGTTTTTCTTTTGCTATTTGCACAAATGGGAATGCAAAAAATATATTTGTGGTACTCTCCCATTCACTGCTCTTCGAGTTAACCCAACAAGTTAACGACTTTCGCTGCCGAGAAACCCGGAAATGTGAAAAATGTCCATTGTTTGCGTCTCACCTCCGTAGAAGAGTCCGGTGGCAGTGCACATTCTCCACTGGCCCTGGTACATGCCAGGAACGGCCGGACTGCGCATCTGCACGCTCACGTCTGAGATCTCCTGCGGGTCCAGAGAACGCACCATCACCATGTTCACATGACCAAACTGATCCCCGCCAACATACTTCAGACACACACCTGGGGGCCACGACTCTGTACCTGCAGAGAAGACAGGAACAACATTGAAGTTTGACAAAACAGGATTTAACGTGAGGTGGCTAGATCATCAATCCTTAAAAGAAGCAAAACTATTATTGATATTCTGATATCAGTTAATTTTAGGAAATAATAGTTCATAATGCAGAAAGTGGAAGAAAAACTATTAAATTAGCAAACATGAACAAGAATTATTACTGTTCAAAATGACTACTGAATACATAAAGAATAAGACAGGCATTTAAGTCATCCCCAAAAGATTCCATAATAAATTAGTCTTTATTGTAAAATGTGCTGTTTTGAATTACAATCTGTTAGAGTAGGGCTGCACAATTAATCGAATTTCTAATCGCAATTACAATTATGGATGCCGCAATTACGTAATCGTTCCAAGCGGCAATTAATCGTTCAAAGTCCACTTATGTTATTCTGCACGCTAGTTTTTCAGTTAAGTGTTTTCAGCTTGTTTATTTTCATATAAAAATACGGCATGCAGTTGCATCAAACAACGGTATAAACATCATTCAATGTAAATTGTGATAATCGTAATTAATGATCGCAATTATAATTTCAAGGGAATAATCGACAATTATGATTTTTGTCATAATCGTGCAGCCCTATGTTAGAGCATAAAACACAGGTGTTGAGCCTCTTCATATCTACAACCAGAGCAAGAAAACACTCACCTGTGTTCTGTATCCTCCATGTCTTTGTGAACTGTGTGTCTGGAGGAACGGACTCCCCCTCTCCAATCGTCACATCTTCCACAAAAGACATTGACGGCGTGTTGATATTTGGACTCTCAAAGTCATAATACGCACCAATAGCTGCTTGTAGGTTCCTGATAAGACACGAATACAGACAGATCAAAATTGGAGATTCAATGACAATGTAGTTGCGGAGAGCAAAATAAAATGTACGAAAAGCAGATTAATCAGCCAATATATGGATATTATGAAGCTGACGCCAACAAACATGCAACTTACATTTATGCATTTAGCAAACTTTATCCAGTGACTTACAAGAGAGGAACATAAGCAATTCGTCACAGAGCCAACAAGATTAATAATGGAAGGTTTATTTTAAAGCTGAACTAAAAACTTGGCAAAAGCATGACATACAGCTTGTGTCAATCCCAAAACCACAGACTAATGTTGACTAACTTAAAAGCACAACAATGCATCATGACGCCACTAATATACCCCTTTTATTGACATATATAACCTATAAATGCCTGGTATCAAGTCCATAAATAAACAATATTAATAAGTTCATAAATAAACGATATATATATATATATATATATATATATATATATTAGGGCTGT
>NW_015659931.1:189537-196799 GCF_001515625.1 Sinocyclocheilus rhinocerous | reverse complement strand
GCCTAACATAAACTATGGAACATAAAAGAAGATAATTTGAGAAACATCTCAGTATTTTTGTTCATACAATGAAAGTCATTGGTAACCAAAACAGCTTTGTTACCAACAGTCTTCAAAATACCGTCTTTTATGTTCCACAAAAGAAAGAAAGTCATTCAGGTTTGAGTAAATGATGACAGAATTAAAAAAAATGTTGGTGAACTATCCCTTTTATGTTATTATTATTATTATTATTTTAAATTAAATAATACTCTAAATAAGAAAATAAATCTGCCAACAGGTGGCGGTAAATGTCTTAATTCGATTCGTTCAAACGGCTGATTCATTCAGGAATTCAGTAAATGACTCTCTTTATGAATGGGCCTTTGAATCATTGATTCACACGATTCGTTCAAAACGCGTATTCATTCAGAAACTAAACACGGCTGTGTTGCTCAGAGACGCAACAGTTCTGCTGTGGCATTAAAGGTAATATATTCTCTGCAAAATTGAACACAAAAAAACATTGAAATATAACAATATCAACTTCTTATTTACTGAACTGTTGTATAAAATCAAATTTAAACTCGTGATATTCAGGAAAAAATCACTCATGTGATATTGCTCTCGCTGATATAAATAAGAGACAAAAACTCATACAGGGGCAATTTTTGCCCAAATATCTTTAATTTTAGGGCATAACTGCATTTATGGAGTTGTTGCACTGCATCATGTTTGTCAACTGTATGAAATGTAAGATGACGTACAGGCCTGGGGCCGGGGCCAGTGCGTTAACTGCGTTAAAATATTTTAATCCCGTTATTTTTTCATAACTAATTAATTAAGTTAACGTGTTAAACTGACAGCCCTAATATTATATATATATATATATAATATATATATACACACATACATACTGTATATATAAACACACACACACACACATACAATAGAAACAATTTTAACAAATATTAGCAAATAAACTGACTGGTAAAGTTAAGTAGTAAAGTACTGGTAAAGTTATGTTCAAAACAAAAGAAAGGAGGGACAAACTTGTGTTGGCCTGTGTGTAAGACCTCAGACGAAAGTACACTCGTGTATTACGTAACTCTGAAGAAAACTTTATAACAGTCCTTCCATGTCAACAAACACCACATTTACACACACACACAGAAACAACTTAAACACTAAATTATGCTGCTTATTATTACCAATAAAAACTAATATATTACTGTCGTCAAGCATCATTTTTTTTTAGAAGAGTCGTGACTGAACAACACTGGACAATGTCTGTCTCAAAACATAGCGAGCCCCTACCTGAACAGCATTTTGAATGCACTATTATAAACAGCAGCATTTCAGGTCAGAAAAGCCCCAATATACTGCTTAGATAGGGAACTTAAAAGGTTTTGAAACACAACCACTAACGTTACTGTAGCGAGTCACTAGCACAAACAAGCTACATGTTTGACAACTGACATAAATAAAACAAACCAAATTATTTAAGAACATGTTTGAGGAAAAATTCATTTTTAAGAAGCTAAATGTCTAACATATTACTTCTATAGTTCATATGAACCGAAACGTTACATTTGCTGTCTTTGTAAACAGTCAATTAGCCATTAGCTTGTTGTGTTTTTCGCTTGAGATCCATTTAAACTCCACTGGGCTCATGATAGCTGTCCTAGCGATGGTATTTTTGGCATGCAAGATATTTTAAAGCAAGAAATCGTAGTGGAGAACTCTTTATGTTTAGTTCAGCAGTAGGCCGCGGCTGAGTCCCCGGACTCACCAGTTGGTCATGTCCAGGAAGAAGGCGCAGCCCGCCGGGTTGAGCTGAAAGCCCAGCAGCCTCTGGAACTCCGAGATGAGGACATCTTTATCCGTGGTGCCCATGCAGCTGAATTTTTGCATGAGCTCCGGATCCAGGTCTATGTCCATGCCCTCCATGAGCATGCGGCTGTCCCGGGGATAAGTTTTAATTGAGTCCGAGGCCTTCTCCAGTCATAACAAGCGACCCGATAACAAGCTCAGTACGCATGGCTGCGGGCGGGGCGTGACATCACGCGCTACGTAACTATGGTGCGGAGGAACGTCAGCTGTTGCTATTCGACTGTTGTGTCTGGCGTGTCGTAATCCAGAGCATTCATACAAACCCTAGGCCCTATGTTACTGTAGTATGGAAGGCCTTCCATACTGTAGTGCCATAGTTGCATTTAAGGTAACACCATGGAACTTTGACATATAGGCTATACAACGATGTTAAAGGGGTCATATGATGTTGCTAAAAAGAACATTATTTTGTGTATTTGGTGTAATGAAATGTGTTTATGCGGCTTAAGGTTCAAAAAACACATTATTTTCCACGAAGGCCAAACAAAGTAGTTTCACTTTCACAACGAAACACACAGCGTCACACACGGTGGGCTTGAGAACGGCGCGGCCGGCGGGCTTTCGGCAACCACATGTGACGACCCTGGGCTGGACTCCGCTTGAGACTTTAGTCTTTGCAACTTTACAGATCTTCTTTATGCCCCAAGAGCTTGTAACACTTCAAAGAGAAAGGAAAAATTGAAATTGCATCATATGACCCCTTTAAACGATTACCTAGTTAATTTACTTTTGTATTCACATATCAAGAATATGTCCAGCAAGCCATTGTATTGCCATGGCAGGTGCTCAGTAAACGCTAAATTACTAATGAATAACTAATGAAGTTGTGTACTCTTACTAAAGTACTGTCGCAATACCATAGTAATGATTTACGCACCCTTATTCTTTAACAGAGTGTATATTTATGTATAAACTAAAATAACAGCACTGTTTTCCAGTTAGGCAGGTAAGAAATCCAATGCACATTGGATTTTTATTTCAGTTATTGTAAATAAAATTATTTAAAATAGTATTTGTAATCAAATTAAATATTTTTTTCAATCAATCAATTAAGGAAATCCCCCTTTAACCCATTGTTTCTAAAGTACTATCCAATAAATACCCAGTGCACATAATTCAGTTATTGTAAATAGCATTATTTTAAATTATTTAATTGTTTTAATTATTTTATATTAAATTATGTTGTTTTAGTTATATTAATAAAAATATTTTCAATTACTTAATTGCCTCAATTATTTTATAATTAAAATAATTTTCATTTATTTAATCATTTATTGTATGTAGTTATTTAAGGGACCCTGCTTTAAGAGTCTAACCCCATTGTTTCTTAATATGTATAATGTGCATTGGATTTCTTAGCTGCATAATTGTAACACAGTGCTGTTATTTCAGATCAAAATTTCTCAGAGGATGACCCCACTACTTGCATCACATAAAATGAGAAACCAGGCCCACCATCCCGTGTGAGAGTCTCAGTAACCTGATTAGCCAGCCTGTCAGTAATAATAAGGCCAGGTCTTGGATCTAGGACCCATCGCTGTGTCAGCTAGTGTGAGATGACAAGAAAGACTGGGAGAACTAGAACCACAACAGGAGACAAAGGAGTGAGTAACTTAAAGGGGTCATATGATGCTTTTTTAAAGATCATTATTTTGTGTATTTGGTATAACAGAATATGTTGACATGCTTTAATGTTCAAAAAACACATTATTTTTCAAATACTGTACATTATTGTAGGTCCTCTATGCCCCGCCTCTCTCAAACGCTTCGTTTTCTACAAAGTCCCTCCTTCCGACAAGCGCAGTCTGCTCTGATTGGCCAGCTGACCGAGTGCATTGTGATTGGCCGAACACCGCAAGCACTCGTCGGAAATGTAACGCCCCTTACCATAATCGCGAGCTTCATCTTTCAAAATAAATGTAAAGACAGAGCCCGAAAGAGTCGCGTGACAGACACAGTGATGAAGCTGGTATGTGTTTGCAGTACACAAGCCACGGTTAAGACAGCTGACTCCACGCGCACGCACACACACACACACGATGCGCAAAACTCGGCATTTGAACAGTCAATAGCAAATACTTAAACTAATAACAAAACAGTAGCTGATTCAGAAGCGCCAGATTGTCATAGCAAAGTCAGAATTACCTCCTCTCCTAGGTTCACGAAACGGTCGTCCATAAAATGCATTGCTGTTCTGTTGTAAGTGATCTTAAAGATTCCTAAATGCATCTACTTTCGGAAGGCCAAATAAAGAGCTTTTGCTTTCGCCTAGAAAAACACAGCGTCTCCCTGACATGGCTGCTTCAACACTAACGGCGGTTACTGAAACCACGCCTTCTTTCTTTGCGTGCACATTTGGGTGGCATTATGCAAATATTTCCACATAGTGAGGTAGATATGTGGGGGCGTGTTAGAACGAGCCGTTTTAGGGGGGCGTGGCAGAGTCTTAACTTTGATAAAGAATATCTCTTTGGTTTTGAGACTTTAGTCTTTGCAACTTCAGGGATCTTATCTATGCACAATCAGCTTGTAACACTCCAAAGAGAAAGGAAAACTTGAAATCGCATCATATGACCCCTTTAAGATAAAGCAGAATGTGTGTGTGTTTGAGTTTCAAATGTTTTGTGCTTGTGTGTGTGTGTTTCACTTTAGATATGGTGATGTGGGCTGAGTAGATATTATTCTGGAGCACTTACATTGTAATATACTTATGTACAAACACATGTGATGTTAGTATATTTTTAATGGTGTGAATTTAAATATGGAAAGATGGTTCCAAATTGTATCAGAACCAATTCAGAATCCTTTTTGGTGTTCACTGCACAACTGTATTTTGTAGATTCCATAAACAGAAATGTTAGTGCTGGAATAAAGACCTTAAACTATTATTATTGTACGTTAAATTGTAATAATTTAATTTAATTTAAAGTTTATTTTATTATTCAAATTAAATTATTACTTTTTAATTTAATTTTATTATAAAATTAAATTATTTAGTAAAGCGTAAAGACCTTAAACCCTAACACAAATGACTTTTTCAGCATACTGTTCTAAATTGAACTTTAATAATCTACATTTAAATTGAACTTTAATAAATTTAAAGTTTATTTTATTATTTAAATTACATTACTATTTTCTTATTTCAGTTTTTATTTTATTTTTTAATTTAAAATTTATTTTAACATTTTATTTTTTAGTATACAGTAAAGACTATAAACCCTAAGGCAAAGAACTATTTCAAGATATTGTTCTAAATTAAACTTTAATAATCTAATAATAAAATAAACTTAATGAACTTATAAAATCTTATTTAAATTAAACTTTAATACTTGAATGAAATTGACATTAAAATTGTATTTTATTATTTGAATTACATTTTTGTTTTATTTTTATTTTGTTAGAGTAAAGACCTTAATCCCTGGCACAAAGAACCATTTCAACATTGTTCTAAAATGAACTTTAATAATCTTAATAATTACTTTATTGTTACAATTTTTATTTTAATAACTATTGTATTTAATCATTTAAACAGCCCTCCTTTAAGAGTCTAACCCCATTGTTTCAGTTGATGTTATTTCGAGCTGTATTATGCACATTTTAATGTACGCTGTTGATTGATTTGTGATCAATTGTTTTAGGCTGCAAGCTTATGCACTGCAGAGAACCGAGGCGTCTGTAGTGAGCGCGGTAGTGAGTCAAACAGACAGACAGGCAGGCAGGCAGGGAGGGAGGGAGGGGAAGGAAAGAGTCTTTTCAAAAAACCCATGGAGTTTCTTGGCAAGGGGAGGGCAGAGGAACACAAACTGTGGGTGGACCCCTGTGACAATGTAGATCAGGCACCTAAACCCTCCCTGGTTGAAAAACACTAGTACCACGAATGCTTACAGTGGTTAGTACTGCTGTAGATCCGGGAGGCTGCTTTAAGTTTAATTCCATGGATAATACAGGCTTACGCTGAATAATACCAGGTGGACAAGGACTAATGCTTTGCTGTTCCAGACAGAAAAACCCGCAACGCCAAGCCAGGAATGTCCAATCCCGCACCAGACGCCCGTCCGGACCAGACTGAGAGTGATGGGTCGTCTGAACCGTCACCTCAGGCTTTGAGGAAGCCACCTGGGCATCTGAAGTTGGCACGCAGCCTCTCTAAATCAGACTCCGACCTGCTGACTTCCCCTCATTGTGAGGACGACGGGCCTCTTGGTGGCCGGAGCGAATCCCTGTCCAACTGTGCTGCTGAGAGGAAGGAAATGGAGCAGATGCCCACGTTTGCCTCCGAATGGGACGAGGTAAGAGCTGATGAACTGCTGATTAAAGAGCAGAGGAGGGAGAACACGAGACTTCCTCTCATGAGGGACAAACCAGAGCAGACACGTTAAAAGTTTTGAATTTACACTGAAAGTTACTTTTAATATACACTACCATTCAAAAGTTTGGGGTCAGTATGATTTTATTTTTTGAGAGAAATTAATGCTTTTTATTCAGCAAGGATGCAGTAAAGACATTTATGTTACAAGAGATTTAAAAAAATGCTGTTCTTTTGAACTTTCCATTCGTCAAAGAATCCTGAAAAAATGCATTGCTGTTTCAACAAAAATATGAAGCAGCACAATTGTTTTCAACATTGATAATAATAAGAAATGTTCACATGCAAGCTATAGTAAGTCAACCTTGTCCAAAAAAAAAAATCTGCTAACCAAGCATAGTGATAGCAGTTACAATGATACAGTTTCAAACCTCTCACTTTACCATAGCATAGTCATGTAACAATTTCATGTAACTGGTCTTTTTTTTAGGAGTAATGCAATAATATAACATGTTACTTTTATAAAATTTATACTAGTATACCTACATTACTTTTCTTTTTATGTAATTTATTTTCAGACAAAGGCATTTTCCTCCTTCCTTGTAACATTGGCGCAAAGGCCTACATACTCATGTTAACTAAAGATGAAACATTTTAATTTAAAATAAAAAAGTAAGTTATAAATTAATTTGTTAATTAAAATAAAGCTTAAAATAAATAAATAAAATAAAATATAAATATTATTCTTTATAAAAGTTAAGAGTCAACCACGCCTACCTAAAACGGCTCGTTCTAACACGCCCCCACATATCTACGTCACGATCTGGGAAGATTTGCATAACACCACCCAAATGTTCACGCAAAGAAGAAGGCGTAACTTTTATTCTCACTGTAGTATTGCTGCTGCCGCCATGTTGTAAAGATGCTGTGTTTCGTTGTGAAAGCGAAACTAATTTGTTTGGCCTTCCAAAAGAGGACACAACTAGAAATCAGTGGTTAAGTTGTATTTACAACACTGTTCCAGAACAGTTCAAACCAAAATTTCGAGTGTGTGCAGCACATTTTATGGAGGACTGTTTCCTGG
>NW_015659931.1:177475-188849 GCF_001515625.1 Sinocyclocheilus rhinocerous | reverse complement strand
GGCCAATCACAACGCACTGGATAGTTGGTTAATCAGAGCACACCTCGCTTTTCAGACCGATTAGTTTTGTAAAAATCGACGCGTTTCAGAAAGGCGGGTCATAGAGGAGAAACGATAATGTACATTATATGGAAAATAATGTGTTTTTTGAACCTTAAACCGCATAAACACATTTCATTACACCAAATACACAAAATAATGTTCTTTTTAGCAGCATCATATGACCCCTTTAAGAGAGTGAGCCGAAATATCAGTAACTGTCATGTTACTTAAAAATAAAAAGTAACATTGTAACTTTTTGCTTCATTTTTAGAACTTTTATTATGGGCAGCGCAACAATGTAATGTGTTTCTGTTAAAAGCACTGGTTGTGGGTGGGAAAGGAACTCTGGCAGTGCGTACGGTTGAGAGGGAAGGGAAGGAGTCTTGACAGTATCAGCGCCGGTGGCTGAATGCTGAACGCTTGGCTGGGCCCATCAGTCCTTCTGCTGCTCTATGCTGGCCGCAGCGCACGGGGCTAATTGGGCCTTAACTGTCACTCCGCATCTTCTCAGGAAGCTTCCCAGGGGTCGGCCCACGCCGCACACACAGAGGCGCTCCTCTCCCCTCTCCTCTCGCCATGCATCATCAGCCCAAACAGTGCAGCGCTGCCTTCACACCTCGTGCTAATCACAGTGACAAACACGCATGTTGATTCAGTCACTGATCGCCATTATTGGGGCCATCAGCTGAGACTGTTGTAACAATGACTTGCCTAGACAGATGTATCGGTACTTTCAGTAAATAAGACAAAGCCTTAAGCCACCCAAACTGGGACGTTACAGTGTTTTGTTTTGTTTTTTGGTTAAAATCTCTTTACACTTGGTACAAACCCTATATTTCACTGCTTTGAGTGGCTTAAATCAAACAACAGCAGGTTGCTAAGATTTTATGGGTTATTGCTATAGCATTGCTAAGATATTTGTTTAGGTTTACTTGATTGCTTGGATGTTGTTAGGTGGTTGCCCACAAGGTATATTTATATACTATTACATTATTAATATTTTGTGCTTTTATTTTAATATTTTCAGGTTTCATTTTAATTTTGAATTTTGGTTATTTTTTGTTTGTCTTCTTTTTACAATTATTTTTAAAATAGTATTTATTTATTTTATTAGTATTGCTGTGGTATTAATTTATTTTTTATTTTATTTCCAATGTTAGTAATTTTAGTACTCCAGCTTAAACTTATTTATTTCAGTTATGTAACATTTCTGATTTTCATTTAAATTGTTATTTTTGTAAAAATATTTTTCTTGTGAAATTCATATTTTATTTTATTTCAGCCTTATTTCAATTTATATTTCAGCCTTATTTCAATTTCAGTTTTTGTTTAAAAAGTATCTAAAAGTATTAAAACTAATGAAAACCATTTTTAAACTTAAAAAAGGAGCTGTCGAGAAAACATTTCAAATTTTAGTTTTGTTTAAGTTGAAACACTAAAATTAATTAAATCTGGAAATAAATAAAAACTAAAACTGAACTAAAACTAAAATTGAAATAAAAAATAAATTAAACCTAAATAGTTATATTAAAAATAGTGCTGTCAAACAATTAATTGCATCCAAAATAAAAGTTTTTGCTTACATAATATATATGTGTGTACTGTGTATATTTATTATGTAAGTACTGTGTATATTTATTATGTATATATAAATACACACACATACTGTAAATATTTTGAAAATATTTACATGTATTTTCATGTATATATTTATAGTCATATAATTTATATTATATATAAATATATTTAATATATAAACATAACATATTTATATATTTAACATATTTATAATATATAAATATATACATGCATGGTTGTGTATTTATATGTACATAATGAATATACACAGTACACACACATATACTATATGAACAAAAACTTTTATTTTGGATGTGATTAATCACGATTAATCGTTTGACTGCACTAATTAAAAAATACATAAAAATGACAAGAACATATAACAAAATTAATTAACCATAAAATTGAATAAAAATACATAACAAAATAAACCCTAAAATGAAAATGAAAACTGAAAATATAAAAATAAAAGCTAATTAATAAGAACTATAATATAAAAAAAAAACAATACTAAAACAATAACACTTTTGCTGTGGTGATCTGACTGGTATCCAAGGTGTTGCTAGGCGGTTGCTTTGTTTTTCTAGGTTCTTGCTAGGGTTTCTAGGTCGTTGCTAAACAGACACAGATAATGCGGTAACTTGGCACATTAATATTAAATTCAGTTGTGCAGTCACATGAGTGCATATTTCCAGTATTTTACAAATGCTTGACTTGCGCAGCTCATCCAATCAGAATTCAGAATCAAAACGATCCGTTTTGCAATAAAAACACTTACTGCTTCTTATCTTTGATCACATTTATACTCAAAGCTTTATGAAATATTATTCTCTGGTGCTGCTGAAGGATTATATTATCAGATTTAGGAGCGTTATTCAAACTGTAGATTTAACCAGTTTAATAGAGCTGCAGTCAGATCATCTATACGGCGCTCAGGAGTGTCCTGTTCTCAGAACATCCTGTCTCACATTATATATAGATGACATCTATAAGTCTGAGAGCGGGAGGCAGAAAATGAGAGCGGGTGGGTTTGGAGAAATGACTGCGAGAATAAGGTGGTCCTGCTGTTAACACACCAAGCTGAGTGCTAATATACAGCCAGACAGAGCCAACCTGCTGGCACACGCTCACACCGTATCAGACACACCCCTTATTGCTGATTGGCTACAAGTTTGTTTTGCTATTCGGCCCGAATCAGTTTTCTAGAGTGTTTTTGAAAAATCACATACCCTGCCTTTAATACAAAAAAATTATTTTATTTCAGAATCAGTTATCAGTGAGATTTACACAATAAAATAACTCAAACATTGATACTGAAATAATTGCTTGACAGTATTGGTCATACATAAATGTATGTAAAGGAATCCCTCCTCCGTGCACAGTTTTAACTCTGTCAGTGTGACTATAGCAGCCCATAGCTCAGTGTGTTAATGTTTCAGCACTTCCGCAGAAAACCTGTTTAAAAATAATTTTGTGTTTGAGTGAGCGGTCAATCATGCTTTCCACAGATGGCAATATAAGTCTCTTCATAATTCATATGCAAACGGAAGATGTCAGGGGGAACGTATCTTCAGATGGCAAGTGAAAGATGTGCACGGGGGGAAAGAAGTGGGCGGCAAATGCTTTCACCTGTCAGAGAGCTTCTGAGACTTTACGGCCCATTCCACACACACGGCCTGCATGTTCACTGAGCTTTTTTTTTGCAAATTAGCTACAATCGCCATTCATTTTTTTCATCAAAATCGAAATTGATTTGCATTTACGTGAATACAAGAATGCAGGTAGGAGTACAAGTACAGGGAGCAAATGTCAAATGGTTAACACTAAAGCTGCCGATTTAACGCAGGTAATTATAACCAAAATAATGCATTAAAAGCATTAATGCATTTAATCATGCGCCATGACTCACACAACTTGTTGCTTATTACCAAAGAAAAATGATTGAAATATATTGCAGATTGAATGCGTACTACCCAGTAAATACTTGAACTCTAACAAAGAACTCTATGAAACAATACATTTAGAAGTATGCAATGTATTCTCATAGTTTGATGTCTTGTTTATGCTTTTTAGAATTTCTTTTAATCTATTAATTATTTTAGACCAATTTTACATGCTCAAAATGAGAAAGCATTTCTAAACTAAAACCTTCCAATGTATGTAAATGCTTTTTTATTTTATTTTATTAAATTGTTTTGTAATTTTATTTTGAATTGTTTTATTTATTTATTTGACTTACAGTGATTAATTAAATTAATTAATAAATTAAGTAATTTGCATAATTTTAATATGATTATAACTTTTATAATTATTTTAATACACAACGATATACACTGTAAAAAAAAATTCCGTAAAACTTACGGTAAAAAAACGGCAGCTGTGGTTGCCGGAATTTTACCGTAAAAAGTACGGTAGCAACATTTTAGGCTTTACGGTTTTATCTTAAATTTACAGTTAAATACCGTAATTTCATTAACTGAAATAATGTTAATATACCAATCCAATACGGTTTTTCACCGTATATAGTAGGGGAATTTACCGTTAACCATTTAACAGGTTTTTACTGTAGCATTTTTACAGTCTTTTACCGTTAAATTCACGGTCATTTTTTACAGTGTACATAAACTTTTTTGTGCTATTCTCATTTTGTTGATGTAGAACTTGGCTAAAATAATGTTACATTTGAAGAACGTTTTATTTTCTGATATGCATGGTGTTACAGATTGTTAATACAAATAGTTTGGAGGTATCTACTGACAGTCACATTTATAGATTGGTATCGTCACTCTCCATTCTTATGAATTGTAAAATGGCAAACTGTGTAATTTTCAGAACGAGATCATATCCCAGTGTCCTGGTGGCTCTGCTTTAATCAGAGTGGCTCTGTGGTGTCAGCAAGCCATTGGCCATCACTCCAGTCTCTGAAGCCTGTAATCTTGTTACTACTCTGGCACATGGGAGGCAGAGCTGTATGAAATCTTTATTACACCCCGACTTCACATTTTCTCAAGCTGCTGGCTTCTACATATTCACTCATTAGGTTGGACATTGTGTGATGTTCCTTATTGCTGTCTCTGCAGAATGAAAATTTATTTGATAGGAATTGATTCGTTTTACCTTGGAATAGAATTAATTGTGCAGTAAATACAGTTCATTTTGATTTCAAGTTGACATTAAGCCTATAGTTTTTTATTATAAATGTCCTGCTTTCAACATTAACCTTTATATAGAGCCGAGTATCTCTTCACTTAATGTGAGCTGTAACATGTCTGTACTTCTGAACACGTATGAGCAGATGAAGCCTGGAATGAGCACAGACAGCTGAGGGATTCTGGGAAGTGTACCATATAACGGCGTGATGATGCATTGTGCATTCTATAATGGATATACATGAAAAGTGTACAGAAGTAAGTCAGTAGTACAGTATGCAGGTTACTTGAGAGTGGGAAATGCAAAGGCCTGTATGGCTTGAGAGGATCTAACACGTGGACCGTGGCATCTGACTGCTAAATGAATCTAGGGGCTTGCCAGCATGTTGACGCCACAAGCACACAGCAGATGAGTTTGCCAGACTTTAAATATTACATCAAAAACCAGCGTTTTTCTATGTCAGGCCTCTCCTAAAAGTCTATTGATTGGAGAGTAATCTCTTACATGGATGGAAAAGCGTTCTTATGAATGTGATTTCGGTTTGCCTGTCTAGTTGGTGAGTTTTTTGTATATCGCTCAGGGTGACTGGGTTATTAATTGTTTGTAGGTTTATGCCGATTCCTTTTCGTAAACATTTACAGTTCTGGCTGTTACCAAACCAAGGTGTCTCCGATAATAGTCTTTTTTACTCTCTAGGAGAAACTCGTTCTTCTACATTAAGATTTTCTGTGTTGTTGTCTTGGCAAACAACACATATGAATTATGAATTAAAATCAGTTCTAATGGAGTCCAATGAAGACTAACCTGTCATGGCGGATTACAGTGAAATTAAATATTTAACTGCATTTTATAACCCTTCTTTTCTTGATGTTGTATTGTAGATTGAAAAGATCATGAGTCTAATTGCTGGCATCGAGATCTCCAAGGAGCATCAACCTGCATCGGAAGGTAAATAAATATGAAAGCTACATATGAATGATATATACACACACACACACACATATACACACACACACACACACACACACACACACACACACTCACACACACACACACACACACACACACATATGAGAAATGTCAATAGAATGGCTTTGCAAACTGTGTAATGTATGTATGGATTTAAAGTAGTTACTATGCAGTTGGTTTGGTTACCTAAATTGATTTTCAAACTTAGGATCAGGGATTTTGCAATCTTTTTACAGTCTTACCACCCAAAAACAAAAATTACTTCATGTCATGCCAAACCTGTATGATGATCTTTCTTCTCTGGAGCATATGTACAGTATGTGGAGCAAAAGATGTATTTTTTTTGTCCATACATTAAACATCAGTGGGGTCCAATGTTGTTTGGACCTCAGTTTATCTTCTAATATTCTTATGTGTTAGCTTTTATTTTTATAATTTCACTTTTTATTTTCAAGATATATTAATTTTATGTGCTTAAGTTTTTTTTTTCATTTAAGTCAACATTTTTTGTTTTAAGTTTAATATTTATATTTCATTTTATTTCAGCTATATTTCAAATACTGAAAATATTTGATAGTTTTAGTTTTAGTAAATACTGACAATTTTAATTTTTGGGTGTTCAAACTAACTTCAAACCACTCTAACCTTTTGAGATAAAGACATGAAATGTACCTTAAATTCTACAGGGTTTGCTAATGTTTTTTTTTTTTTGGAGAATGTTTTGTATGGCTGAATTTAATGATATCAAAGCTATATAGCCTATAAACTTACAAAACAATGTTACAAAACTTGCTGAGAAGCCAGTGACAAAAAAACTATTTTTTTTTGTGTTGCGTGTAATTTTTTTTTTCTTCAGAAAGGAAACAAATGTCTTTTTGCGAGAAATATAAAATAAATATGAATACATTTATTAATAAATATTATTTTAGTTTACAGTTAGTTTTCTATTGTTTTATAGTTATATTGTTTTGTATTCTTTTTATTTCTATTAATATTATATATTAATTTATAGAAAATATTCTGAAACTATTAGTATTAGTATACTAATAGTATGCATTCTGATTAGTTGTGATACCATTACTGTACCATGGTACTGCCAAAGTCCTTTCTTGTATTTTGTACCATGGCATTTGCATGATACTCCAAGGTACTTCAAAGAATACCATGATACTACCGTAGTATGTCAAAAACATGGTATTATCTCTGTACAAAAGACAGTGATGTTGTTATTGCACCATGGTATAAGTTTAAAAATAATGCTAAAATGATTGGCCCCTTTTTGTTAAATTAGAGTTGCTGAGAAAAAATTAGAAGGAATTCATTATTTTGTGTTGCATTTATTTTTCATTTTTTTCTTAAGAGAGGAAACAAATACGTCTTTGAAAGAAAAATAGATATTTAGGCAAATGAAAGCATTTGGCACATTAAAGGCAAAAACATTATTAGATTAATGCCGGTTATAAGCCTGGTTATAAACAATCATATTAATATGTCTAAACAACTAATCCAGTATGTTAACAGTAGTCTAGCCTCTGTGACAGCTACGTCTGAATCATCCCTCGGGTCAGAACTGTTTCACTAGCGTCTTTAACAACCAACGTTTTTCTTTCTCAAGCACATGCTCTCACTTTTCACCCCAATTTGGTCTGTCTCATATTTTTGTACCTGATATTTTGACACAGACACCCTCCGGTACACAATGGGTGCCGAGGGCCTACTTTAAAAAGATGAGATCACGATCCATTTACTGTGGCCATCGCAACGATACTCAGTAATTAGGACTTGATATTATTTTCTTCTTGAGTGGAGCCTCCCAAGGTAGTTGCTATATATGGCGAGAGAGCACTATATTTTAATGGACTTTTCTAGGAGAGATACAATTATTTAGAAATTGTACAGCAGAGGATCACTTCAAAGGAACAGACAGTGCTATTGTTCTGTGAGACATTGTCTTTAAAATTCTCACAGGAGTCTGTGCGTAATGAGACGCTTGTTGAGTTGTTTGCTGTTGTTGGTGATGAAAATGCCAGTGTTTTCTGAAATATGTGATTTTTATCACGCCTCAAATTTTTACCGTGTCACCATAGGCCATTTTTAAAGTCTACTGTTTATTGGAAAAAGTTGAAGAGCTCTTAAGAGACTGTGATATTAGAGAAAAGGGGAAAAAAAGAAACCTTTCTTTTTCTGTATTTCTTTTTGTAAACAAAAAATATATATATATATATATATTAAAAATATAAGAATGTATTATGAAATATATTTATTTTATTTATTTATTATTCTATTTATATAAATTTTTATTTATATTATTCCTATACACACAAATGTCCATTGTCTTTGCAAATGAAAGTTCAGACTACTATGGAATTACATTCTGATATCATCACCTTACCATGGTACTGCCAGAGTACTTTCTTATTTCTTGTACCGTGGCATTTACATGTTATTCCAAGGCACTTCAAAAAACACTATGATACTACCATAGTACATCAAAAGCATGTTTTTTCATGTAAGACCACAGTATTGGTAGTGCCATGGTACAATTAAACAAAAATGCTGTCATTGCTAAAATGATTGGCTCCTTTTTGCTAAATTGCTAGTTTTTCGTCATTTTGCTCATGTCGGATAAAAGTGTCTGCTGAATGAATTAATCTCGATGTATGTAATATGTACTACACTGTTACATGTAAAAAAAAAAACATGGTGATACCAATTCAGTATAGTTGCATTGCTGATATTGTTGACTAAATTCTTAGTGTTCTTCCTTGTTTTGTTAGTTGTTTTGGATAAAAGTGTCTGCTAAATAAATAAAATGCACCCCAATACTTATACCTCCTTTAGAAGTGAGCGTCCTTTTGAGTCCGCAGATGTTTGGATGCACTTTACATATCAAGACTCATTCAGTGTGTGTATGTGAATAACTCCCTGGCAGGCTGACAGTTCGTATGATTCCCCTGCTCTCAGCTGCATGCAGATAATGCCCTACATGCATGCATGAAGCAGCACTCATGTGTGACACTGAATTAGACCACATCACGCTACGGAAGACGCGGTCTGCGCACGAGACGTGAGCGCTACAGTTTGATCACGTCTGGCAAACCTGAATTCTGCCGATTGGACTCGGATGTGTCCAATATGAAGGTGGGCACGGGTGGGATTACGTTAAGTGCAGCATGTGCATGGTGCGTTTCGCTGACTTAACGTTTAACACGCAACCCCACAACCAGCCCCCCTCTCCCCACCGGTACAGTGACACATTCATGAATTGAATTCCTCTGATGATTTACCGTAGTATGTGGCTTGGCTGCGATTTAATTTTTCATAGAGAGAGTGCAGAAGCTCTGGAAGCACTTAAGTGCGGAGTGGATAGGGATGGGGTTGCAGGGTGCGGGGTTAGAGGAACCTGTACGGGATTTTTCCCCTCCTGGCTGATCCTGGCACAGTAGTGTGTGGTTTGGGTTTGTCTCTTGTTCCTTTTTCTGATGGTGTCCTTTCTGCACCAGCAAGATCAGAGAGCCTGCGTGCAATTTTAATCAGTACGGGGAGCGGGGAATAGATAGAGGGGCAGAGAGAGAGAGAGTGAGACAGAGAAAAGGGGGTGGGGGGGATTGATCGCCACAGAGAGAGAGTGAGTGTGTGTATGTGAGACAGATAGAGAGAGAGAGGCATAGCGACGGGAGGGAGGGGGTTTGGGAACGAGCAGAGCGTATATGCCGTGCAGCGGGTCTCAGCATCAGACGGCATATGGCAGCCCTGCAGAGCTCTCGGAAAGGACTCTGTCAATGAGAACTGGGGTAAAAAGCAAGTCAAAGAGGAAAGAAAGCCGGAAACAGTGAGTGGACATGATGCACAGCTGAACTGAGATGTCTTTAAGGTGATTACCAGCTGTGACCGATGCGCTACCGGTGGCTTTCTGGAGGAACAATATGTCATTTGGATGTTTTGCTTTGTGAGTACTGAATGCAGCTGCTGCTGTGATTGAGCGTTCCTGGATCAGGGATGCAGCAATCCTTGCCCCCGAGCGCAAGACCCTTAGGAACGTCTGCAAGAGGAACGGAGCGACCAGAGCAGGCGGCTGGGCTGCAACAAGAGGGACCGTGCCACAAACGGGGCTTGCTTATGGGGTTATCCGTCCATTGTTGGAGCTCACCTCATTTCGGTTGGATGCACCTCTCTTTGATGGCGTGCTCCGTTCTGGTATGTTAGCCCGATGAGGTGCGTCTAAGCTCGGAGGGACCAGCAGTCCTTGGATTACCGTGACCGGAACGCTGCCCGATCGGGGCCGAAGGACCCTCAGGAGCGTTTTCTAGAAGAGCGGAGCAACCTGTGCAAGGGGGCAGGGCTGCAAGAAGAGGAACTGAGCCATCAACGGGGTTTCATATCAATTGTTTCCACTGGATCAAGGCTTGGTTTTACCTTGTTTCGATGGTGCATTCCGCTCTGGTATGTTAGTCCGGCGAGGTGCGTCTAAGCTTGGAAGGACCAGGAGTACTTGGATAACCGTGACCAGACCGCTACTTGGACTGCTTGGGGAAGTGGTCAAACCGGCTTCTTTCTAATGGTGGGAGGGGTTCCTCATCAACAACTCTAGAGAGGAATGGGAATATGTGCCATGAAGATCTTTCGAAGGACGAGCTGGCGTCATGCAAGGCTTCTGGTGGCATTTTGGTGGACTGTTGATCAATGAGTTGGACGGCTTGGCTTGGGGATCCATGACTCTGTTGTAGCAAACTCACTGACATTGGTATTCTTACTCTCCAGCTGTTCTTAGGGCTTTACTAAAGGGTTTTGCTTCCAATTTCAAGGACAAGTCTGTTTTATCGAGCCTTGCGTTGTAGAGGAATGTTTGTTTCATAGGGGCCGATCAGGGGCAAAGCAGGGAGCACTTTCTTGCAACTTCTCGTAGATCTCGATATTTTGCTGCAAGCCAAAAGCTCTTCTTGAACTTTTATGATCTTCCTGTCTGGGCAACGTGCTGACATCCCTCGGCGTGATTGTTTGAATCAGATACAGAAAAGCTGAGTAGACGTTGCTTTGTTTGTTTGCCCTCTTCTTGAGGAGCGACGCCAAATTGTCCCAATTAATTGACTTGACGCTCTTCTTTAAAGGACTACCTGCCAAGGTCTACCTCCATACCCCATCAGCCTTGGCCCTCATCTCCATTGCAGTGAGGGCTTGTGGAGGAATCTCCATTACAAGTTTAGTGTGTAAATCTGGGGCCCTGCGTCTAGCGGAGGCCCGTCGCTCAAGCCTGGACACTGCCTTGCTGTTGCTGCTGCTGCCCTCAGCTCTGCTGGCCAGAGATGATGTGGCAGTGCCACATCTCGGCCTCCGAGTGCCGCTGCTACAGGCTAAATGGTTTTTCACTGCTCAAACGTCATACTTTGTCGGCAGATGCAGCTGGGAGCCGCGTGCTGGAGCAGTCGGTGGGGGAGTGGCTGGAACACATGGGCTTTCCTCAGTATGAGAGCAAACTGGTGCTCAATGGCTTCGATGACCTGCGCTACATGGTGAGTGGCTTTTGTGTGAGGGGATTGATTGACACAGCAGGTTGGTCAGGGGATGTAGTGAGTTTCTATATTTCCAATTTATAAAGGCTGAAAATATAATAAAAAGTCACTTTTTTCCTAATATA
>NW_015659931.1:162379-177383 GCF_001515625.1 Sinocyclocheilus rhinocerous | reverse complement strand
ATGTAGATTCAATGTATAATGTGTTTTTTAATTCTGTAATATTTAATTGCTATAATAAAAAAACAGTTTATAATTTAAACTAAATAATTCCCTAATAAAAGTTTATTTTCAAAATTAAAGTATCATTTCAGTGCTTCAAAATAAAAGGGTACATGACATTTCAAGCATTTCCTTGCATTTTGACATGCTATAAGCCATTTAAAAATATTTCAAACAGTATTTTTCTACAAATTCTGCATTTTGATGGTCTTAGACTACATGGAATATTTGTTCATTTAAAACATTTAATTTATCACATTGCAGGACTATCTAAGTAAACTACAAAGCAAAACAGCTCAAATATTAAATAGATGTAAATATTTCTTAAATATAGGCCTATACATGTATGTGTGTGCATTTACATATACAGTACGTATAAATATACACAGTACACACATATTATGTAAACAAACTTTTGTTTTGGATCCAATTAATTGTGATTAATCAATTTGACAGCACTATATATATATATAATTGCATATAGATAGCTAGATGGATACATATTTTATATGTATATGTGTGTAAATTCATAAGAGGTAATTGGTTACTGGTTTGAATATTCTTGCAATGCGCTGACTAAGTGTCTGATGTTCACAAGTACTAGATGTACCTGAAAGTGTTGCAGCAAACTACACATGCTGTCACTTTTATGCAACACTTGATTGTTCTTGTAAAGCAGAAGCTAATGTGAATGTGCATACGTTCAGGGGAGTAACGTGATGGAAGATGGGAACCTTCAGGAAATTGGCATCACCGACCCAGGCCACAGAAAGAAAATCCTTCATGCAGCAAAAAACCTCCCAAAGGTAGCGCGTTTCAGTCCCTAAATAGTATTTGGACACCAAGTGGGAAACCAAGTGGCATTTATTTTTAAAAAGATAGCACACTTTTCAAGCACACATTTCATCCACTTCCACTTAAAATGACCTTGGGACTGGATGGTTAAAAGTCATTGCAAATATATCTCAGAAAGTGAAGTTAGTTGTGAAAAAAGATTTTGTTTGCACTTGGTTTGATATTTTGTCATCTAATGCAATCACATTCTGACATTTAAAGTGTTACTTAAGTGTCCAAATGTCTCTCCTGGCTTCTCAGAGTGAATTATATTTCCTACACTATGCAATTTATTTTGAGACTGTGTTTTTCTCCTCCTTTAGGTGAAAGCTCTGGGGTGTGACGGCAGCACCTCTCTGTCCTCATGGCTGGAAACTCTGGGTCTTGGAGAGTATCTGCACAACTTCCTGTCTAGCGGCTACCGCACCTTGGACTGCGTTAAGAACCTGTGGGAGCTCGAAATTGTTAATGTAAATGTGCTTTTCATGCTGGTGTGTAAGCTTTTGTGTGGTCTGATACACTGACAGTTCTTTTTTCTCTATGCAGGTGTTGAAAATTGGCCTTCTTGGTCACAGAAAAAGAATCATAGCCTCAATAGCAGAGCGACCGTATGAGGAAGCACCTTCAAAATCCAACCGCTTTTCCCAGCTCAAGGTAATAGACACAATTTAGCATCATTAAAGGCAGGGTATGTGATTTTTCAAAAACACTTTAGAAAACTGATTCGGGCCGAATAGCAAAACAAACTTGTAGCCAATCAGCAATAAGGGGCGTGTCTACTCGTGATGTGGAGGAGAGAGCTTTCAGTGCATGGGACGGACATTAGCCGAGCCGAGCGACAGAAAGATAGAGATGGCGGATAAAAAACAAAAGAGGAAAACGTCAATATTGGTTTTGCTTTGTTTCACAGAACTAATCGTTGCCTGGGTTGCGTACGTATATGTGGGGCGGAGCTATCAAAATAGGGGCAATACCCTTTTGGGGTAGGGGCGTGTTTGTTTTGGTGATTTCAAATATCAACATTGGCTACCAGAAATCACTTACTCTGCCTTTAAGGCCCAAAATGGATTTAAAATGTCAATACATGATATTCAGATATAACAATAAATATGCTTTACCTTGCTAATGTGTATCAGATTCAGGACCTGTTGTCTCAAAATACGTCACCGCTCAGTTATATGGACCCGTACACCAGTCGCTCCATGGATATGTTGCTTCCGTTGGGAGAATCAGGCAGAAAGAGCCGAGCATTGGATCAGGATGGCAGTATCTCCCTTCGCTCCTTCGGTGAAAGATCACGCTCACATGTAAGCACCTCTGTGACTAAGATCACTGTGATTATAATGACTCCTTCAAGTAATGAATCACATTGGAGTCTTCCTGTGAGAAATGTTGCAAACCGTGTAGTTCTACATTACATAATAAATAAAAATGCATAGTTTTTATTAATATTTTGAATCAGTTTTTTTAGATTGTTCATTTTAATTTTAGATAAAGTTTTAGTAATTTTGTTGTGTTTTTGTTATTTTTAGTAGTTTTTGGGGCTTTTTATGTTTGTTTGTTTTTTTCATATTTTTTCCATTTTAGTTTTATTTGTTTTAGTACATCAAGATAAACTATATTAAAATGAGAAATATTGCCTTGGCAACTAGCTTAAATGAAATGTTTTTTAAATATTTTATATTATTTCAGTTTACATTTATTTTATTTAAATTAAAAAACAATTTTTTATGGTTTTAATTTAATAACCCTGATTCTTAACAAACACTGATGCAATTGTAATTCTTAGAAATTAAGGTAATAAAAAAATTAAATATTAAAGTAATTATTAAAAAATAATAGTGAATTTTTGTGTAGTGAATAGTGAAAAAAAATGTTGTACTTGGGAGCGTGGACATTTTAAATGTGACATTTTTGGACCTAAATAACAGAAAACTAAAATTATGGTTTGCTTATTATTTAATATATTTTTATTGTTAATTTTTAACAAAAAATCTGTAAAAACTGTTTTTCTTTGAAGAAGCTTATTTCTGTTAAATGAAATGAAGATTTCAGTTCAGATCTAGTTTTAATACTAAAAGTGATTTTTTTTCATGAAACATATTTAGTAATATTTACTATTTATGTTTCCACATGCTCTCTAACAAATTAGTTAAAATGCTTATGAGGTCTTTGTGAAGAATTCATTCTTGTACATGTTTGAATGCTGATGTCTGTCACCACGGGGCACAGTAACACGTCTGAACACCACAGAACATGAATAATTCATACCGCTTTTAAATAAGGCAATTTTTCAATAATTTAAACTCATTATGCTTTTAAATTTATGGAGGAACAATAGTAAAATGCTGCAAAATACCATTAAATATAACTCCACTTTGAATATAAATATACAGTGTATCTTTTTTTCTTTTTTTAATTTGATGTGACTCAGATTGCACTTGTTGTTTTACATTAGGACCGTCATGCAGATCGACATTCGCGTCTAAGTGTTCGCCCTTCCAGCCACTCTGCCACATATACCACAGTGTCCACCTGGCACCACCACCCTGAGAAACTTATCACCGAGTCCTGCGTTTATGAGGCCAGAGTAAGTCTTTTCTATGAGGATTTGTCAGTTTATACACTTCACAATAGATTTATAGACAAATGCCATTTTTTCTGATAGGAATGGATTCCAAGCTTTTAACAAAGGGTTGGTATGATAGTAACTTTCTTCAGTTGCTCTCATACACCCAAAACCTATCAAAGTCAAATATTATTTTCATGTTTGTGTTTTTATCAAAAAAGCTGAAATCTGATTTAACAAAATAAAGATACAGTATTTCAAAAGGAATCGTTCACCCATAAATCATAATTTGCTGAAAATTTACACACACTCTGACCATCTAAGGTGTAGATGGGTTTGTTTCTTCATGGGAACAGATTTTGAGAATTTAGCATTCCATCAGTTGCTCACCAGTGGATCCCCTGCAGTGAATGGGTGCCGTCAGAAGGAGAGTCCAAACAGCTGAAAAAACATCACAAGTAATTCACACCACTCGTCCTTCAATTAATGTCTTATGAAGTAAAAAGCTGCATGTTTGTAATCAACAAATCCATCATTAAGGTGTTTTAACTTCAAACAGTCTCTTCTGGCCATAGTCCATAATAACACTTCATCCAGTAAAACGTCCATCCCCTGTTGTCCTTTCAAATCAAAATTCACACACACATTTGTTTAGAGCTGTTTTGGCTTGTAAACAGTGCTTGATCTGTGCATATTTCTCTCCTGATTCAGATGAGATGACTTTTTCACTGGAGAATGCAATATTATGGATAGAGGACACAAATTTTAGCCGCAAACAACAGTTTAAGGTTAAACAGTCTTAATGATGGATTTGTTTCTTACAAACACACAGCTATTTTGCTTTTTAAGGCATTGATTGATGTACTGGAGTGGTATGGATTACTTGTGGATTATTGTGATGTTTTTATCAGCTGTGTGGACTCTCATTCTGACGGCACCCATTCACTGCAGAGGATCCGTTGGTCAGCGAGTGATGTAATTCTACATTTCTCCAAATCTGTTTCCATTAAGAAACAAACTCATCTACATCTTGGATGGTCTGTTTCAGCAAAATTGAATTTGCCAGAGGATAGTAGAGAGAGGTCAGGAAATGATGGTGGATCAGGAAATGACTCGAGCTGGCTTCAGACTCACAGTGCCTGTGTGAGCACCACAGTGTGTGCACTAACCAGTACGGCTCAGGTCATCAAGATCAAAACCAGAGTCTAGATTTAAATAATAAAAGATCCATTAATGAGCACCACATTAAAAATTAAAGTGCTCTTTTCAACGTCATTGTTATTTTGGGATGAAACTGAGAGAGGAAGTATTATGTAGCATAATAGCGATAGATATATTAATAATGATAGATTTATAGATTAATTTCAATTAAATGCTGTTCTTTTGAACTTTCTATTCATTTTGTTTTCCACAAAAATATAAAGCAGGACAACTGTTTACAACATTGATAATAATCAGAAATCTTTCTTGACCAGCAAATCCACATATTAGAATGATTTATCTGTGACACTGAAGACTGGAGTAATGATGATGAAAATTCAGCTTTGCATAAATTACATTTGACAATTTTTTAAAAATAGAAACATGTTATTTTAAATTGTAATAATATTTCATAAAATTTCAATTTATTAAAAAAACATCTGCTGAGTGAATAAATGTACATTTCTGACTAAATATATTTAAATCATGACAACTCTCTGTACATTTTAGCATGGTGATAGATATGACAATGTTAATGTATTTGGTCTTGGCGGAACAGATCTGCTACGCTGCTGCTGAATTGCTGCTGCTGTTGGTTATTGCTGTAGTTGTAGATTATTGCTGTTTCTGCTGCAAGCAAGTACAGGAACTTGCTACTGCCTATGCATTCGGCGATACGGTGCCGTGAGTATTTAAGACATGCTGCTGCTGCACAAATAGCATATAAAATAACCCCGTAGCAGATCTATACAGGTGGAGCTGGGGAAGGTGGAGGGTTTCAGAGAACTCTGAAAGCGCGCTGCAGGAATCTCAAGTGAATGCTAGCCAGCCATATAAATGCAAGGCAGTAAGCTCATTGGCTGCATATGCAGCATGAACCAATCAGCTTGTGCCAAGTCGTTTAACTCTCTGAATATCATCAGTTACGTTAACAACCCATCAGAATACGCCATCTAGAGTTTCATGACTGAACTATATATTTTTCCATTCTTCCTTTTCCAGTATTTAGGGTCTGTGATCATCCGAGACCTACGAGGAATTGAATCTACACAGGAGGCCTGCGCTAGAATAAGGGTACATATACAGATATATTAGTCAATATGCTATTATATAATGTCTTACATTTTTGTTACGTTTTGTGCACAGTTTTGTGAGTCTGCTTTGGTCCATTAATCATTTTTTAAATACATTCTTGCCTTCTAATGTTTACCAGAAATCAAAGGATCACCGGAAAGGTCCCGTCATAATACTGAATATCACCTACAAAGGAGTCAAGTTTGTTGACGCAGCCACCAAGGTAAGAGCAACTGCCAATACATACTGTAACTAAAGTTAACATGGGTTCACCATGTTAAACTAGGAGAGTTAAACTGTTTCTCATTATTAGTGGTGTCTGCTAACCCATCACTATCAGAGTTAGAGATTTGTACGACAGTGACCCATCCTGCACTATTTGTGGCACAGACATGAATGATAGATTATGGTTATAAATGGTTACATAGCCCTATGGTTATGCATTAGTGAAGTGCTCATGTTTTTTGCGGATGTTTGAAAATTGTGATGGACTCGCTCAGTATTTTTGTACTTTTGCAGGCGATGGTTGCAGAGCATGAGATCCAGAACATCTCTTGCGCAGCCCAGGATCCGGATGACCTTTGCACATTTGCATACATCACAAAAGATCTGAAATCTGGTTATCACTTCTGCCATGTTTTCACTACAGTAGAAGTGGTGGGTGTTATTTTTATCTAGGGTTGCAAATGGGTGTGGAAAATTTCTGGAAACTTTCCATGGGAACTTAATCTGGGGAATTTTGGAAATATTCCAAGTGGGAATTTATGGGAATTAATTGAAAATTTGGAGAAATTTAAATAAGCTGTATCATATACAAACATAAATATAAACAATATGGTCATAAGCTGACATGCATGCAAACTAATAATTTTTTTTTTTAAATGACATTTCTGACTTTGATTTAATTGTAAGTAGAACTTTAATAAATTATATTATTGAGCAACACAAAAGCATGTGTGCGTTGATGAATAAAAACTTAAAAAAAGATCAGCATTTATTCAAAATAGAAATCTTTTCTAACTATATATGTCTATACTATCACTTGTTATCAATTTAACACATCCTTGCTGATTAAAGTATTAATTTCTACTGACTAAAATTTCTACTAAAAAAACTACTGACCTCAACTTTTGAACGATAGTGTATTGTTAAAAAAAGATGTCTGTTTTAAATAAATGCTGTTATTTTTAAATGTTTTATCCATCAAAGAATCCTGAAAAAAAGTATCACAGTTTATATATATAAAAAAAAAAAATCTAATTTCAAAAAACTCTTTCCAAAATTGATAATAAATCAGCATATTAGAATGATTTCTGAAGGATCATGTGATACTGAAAACTGGAGTGATGATGCTGAAAATTCTGCTTTGCATCACAGAAATACATATATTAAATAAATATAATATATTAAAACAGAAAACCATTATTTTAAATTGTAATAATATTTCACAATATTACTGTTTTGTATTTTGGGTCAAATTAATGCAGGCTTGATTAGCATAAGAGACTTCTTTCAAAAAACTTTAAAAATATGAATGTGTCCAGTACTGTACTTCTGTATGATAACAGAAATCTGGCTAGCAGAAGGTAGAAGAAAGAGCATCACAGCTTGAGCTAGCTAGCACATGATACCTAGCCCTTATAAATTGTTAATGAAATAGTGCTAACTAGTTTATATTTAGCATATCTGATTTACTGGCTAGCAAGCTACTGTATAAACACATTTTGGTATTTGCTAGTGAAACTTTAATACCATAGATCAAATATATTTACCCACCATGTAATATCAAAACTCACTTGAATGGATGCAGTCCTTGGGCTAAGTAGTGTGCTGTTTGCATGTGATTGAGGAATGTGCAGAGTAGAAATTTTGAAAACTGAATTTACATAAAGTCTTGTTGTTTAACCGAGATTACGCTGCAACGTTTACATTTAAGTTCCCTGTTATAGGCTAACCTGCAATTGTGCAAATTCCCAGTTTATTCCCATTAATTCCTGTTAATTCCAATGGAATGTTTCCAGTTTTAAAAATTCCCTGAATTTTTGCAACCTTATTTTTATCTGCTCTTTTATAGGGGAACCAATCAGGATTAAAAGAGAATAGGTTTATTAAAGTCAATATGAAAACAAAATTAACCCTGTTTACTTTCATATTGAGTCTAGTTATTGAGCTAATAATACAGTCTAAAGTATAAATCAAAATTTACAAGCAAACGAAATGTTTGTTTCTCTAATTTAATTTATAATATTAAGGTGTCAAGGTGTTTTTCACCAAAATGTAATTACATTTTCATTGATTATTTAATTAAATGTATTTTTTGTCTTATATTAATTTTATTATTTATAGATAGATAGATAGATGTTTTATTAATATTTCTCACTTGCAAGCTGCTAAAATAAAAAATATAAATATGAATGGTAAATTCAATTTGTTTCTGAAGTATTGATTTGAATCTACACAGGATATTAATTTTTAATATTTAACTAAATGTTTTTCTGAAATACTGAATTGAATCTACACAGGATATTAATTTAATAATTTATTTTGTTATTAATTAATTTTTTTCGGACACTGAATTGAATCTACGTAGGATTTTAATTTTGATAAATATAACAATTTAATTAAAATGTTTTCCCCCATTACTCTTACCCTTTAAATTAAACAGTGTACTGCTTTATGTAAATGAGCTCTGTTGTGATTGGCTGTCCTCTTCACATGTGAAAATTAGTAACACTTACAGGTTGCGGTTTGACTGTCAGGTCCAGTATAGTTTTCTCTGCCACTTTTCATGGCCTTACTGAGAGTGAAATCCCATATTGTGTAATTATTTAATGACTCAGCTAATGGCTGTTCCCCATATAGACACAGACCTATGAGATCATCCTTACGCTGGGACAGGCGTTTGAGGTGGCGTATCAGATGGCTCTCCAGGCACAGAAGGCCCATCGTCACAGTTCATATGCTGGTCCAGCCTCCGAAAACATAGAACCCAAGACCAAAAGGCCCACCTCGCAGTCCCGCAATAGCACCCGCCGCTCCACCGTGAGTATGACTTCAGCACATGTTATCTGATAACATAGTATCATGAATATATTGTTCACATATTTTTGTTTGCCTCAGAAAACAGTATTTACAGTATTGCACTTACAATGGATGTCTACAGACTTTAAATGCAGAAATATGTAAAAAAATAAAATAAAATGCAGCTTACTGGTACATTAAAGGCTTGTTAGTCTCATGTAACTAATGTTAAAGTCTTTTTTTTTTACTTTAGAAACCTTGTGTATTTTCAAGTTTATTGCAATATATCTTCCTCCATTTTGAGTGCATCACTGTAAACATGATTTTTGCTTTCTTATACAAACTGTGGGATGAGTCAAAATTATTCTGTGTGTTAATCGACAGCTTGTCACAGATGCTGTCCATAAAACTTGAAACCTAAACTAAAATATTAAAAAAATAGACAGAATCGATAGACTTCAGTCAGAGTAAATGTCATATTTAATGGCTGTGAAGTATAGAGGTACAACTGATTTGCAGTTTTCTGACTGCCATTAAACAGCTTGGAAGATCAAAGTCAATTTTTAATTTAACTTCGACTGGATTCGTCTTAAAGAAGAAAGTCATATACACGTAGGATGCCTTGAGGGTGAGTAATTCATGGGCTAATTTAAATTTTTGGGTGAACTAACCCTTTAAGGTTTTTCCTAAATGTCTTAAGGTCCTTGGTTGGAGATTGTTTTCACAAGCATTATTTTCTGGAGTTTATATGTTCTCAGTTACACAGCTTCCTTTGCAGCTTCATTTGTATTTATGTCAGTTTAAATATGACTTCTACTCTAAAAAACGTCTATATTACATTTGGGTATTTTGAGTCATTTTTGACACAATAAAATCACAGCACACGCTTCATTGTTATTTGTGCCTGGTTCAATGTGGGATTGATTTTGAGTAGCTAAATTTTAGTGTTAATCCTTGGGTCATTTCTATTCTGCAGTACCTTCTGAACTTTAAGGCTTCTATAAAAGGATATAGCAGCTGTTCAAAGATATGTTTTGGTCAAGCACAGGCTTTCTTAAATATGATTAGATTATTTGCAGAATTGCAAGACAATAAACATGAAGGAAATTAAGAGCTAAAGTTATCCGTTGTTGATCAAGGGACTGATAGTTAGCTTATATTACAGTGTCAACAAGAGGGAAAGATTCATTTTGCTCAATTTTAAGTTAATTTTGAGATTAAAAGTTCTGATTTTGAAATGTTGATATTCTATACGAATTTCTGTAATGTTATCAAACTGGATTGAATGTTTTAGAGTGAGACACAGCTAATATAAAAAAGCAAATTTTATTCCCAAGAAAACATATTGATTAAAAAAGGGAAAAGAAATGAAGAATGTTTTTTTTTTTATGTTATAAGTGCAGGATGAAAAAACATCAGCTAAAACCAAGGTAGTGAAACCATTTAACATTCACCATGTTCAATTGTGATAAAAGATCACGTGATTTCCATCTTTAACATTTTTTATGTTATTTAGACATATATGATGGCGTGGTAAAAATGTATTTTTACGTTATAGAAATGACCCACATGGAACAGGTGTCACCTCCAGTCCCGTTATATTTTTCATGTCTTATATTACTTTATTTTGTTGAGGTAAGCCTGTAATCTGTGTCTCTGTGCTTCTGCCCGGTCCTCCTTCCCAGGGTGCACCTGTGCTTGAATGCCGCTGCTGTTACTGTCACACGTGCTCCGCCCACCGCCCCTCCTACCTCCCACTGCCCTCTATCAGCCCTGGAGTTCAGGTTCTGCTCTCTCTTTCTCTCTCTCTCTTCCTCACATTCTCCAGCACTCTTCTTCCTGCTACATCTCTGGCTTTCTCTTCCCTGCCACTTATTCACTTTACTAATTTTCCTGTTATGTTTCCAGTTTTCACTGTTATCCACCTATTTTATCCCCCCCTCATATACATTTTTGGTTGACACTAGCAACAGGTCACAACTTTAAAATGTGGTACAAGTAAAATCGTTTAAATTCAAGAGTATTTAAAGGTTGCAGTCATGTACAGAATTCAAGGATGAAGATATGTTGTGTCATTGGCAAATTCTTGCTTTGGCCTGAGGATGTTCTCAATATGTCAGCAAAATAAGGTTTAAGCAAATTTCACCTGTCAAGAACATACCTGTCCAGGTAATATTTCACTCGAGAGTCAAAAGGAAATAAGATATTATATTTTGCATGAAGAAAATGATTATTAAATGATTGTATTCAATTGTTTTGCATTGTGTCACTTTGATGACAATTAAGAGTTGAAAAAATGGCAAAATATTAGGCCTATTACAACGTGAAAAATTTAAGGGGGTCTGAATACTTTCCGTACCCACTGTATATACACACACACAAATACATAAAATATATATGTGTGTACGCACATACATACACACACACACACACACACATATATAATGATAGATACAGGTAGGCAATATATTATTTAAATTGTTATATTATTTAAATTACATTTTTTATTTGTTTTTAATTTTTAATTTTAGTATTTATACTTCATTGTAGTGAATTTAATATTGCTTAATCCTTACAATAATACAGTAAAAAATTAAACATCCATATGTATTATTATGGTAATTTTGTGCATAATTGTCCTGGAAAAAATGTCACAGTGCAAAAGTCTAATGGTTCTAAACATAGGCTCATTTTTAATGTATGCAAAATTTACATTCTGAAGAGATTTTGGAGTGAAATGTGACCCAGACATGTTTTCAGGAGATTTATTCAGTTATAGATGTACTTCACAGATCACTACACAATTTTTCAATTGGGTCTACCATGCCTGGAGCAATGTCTTTAAAATTATTAGAGAGTAAAGTGGAACGAAAAGTTTGTGTCGCCTAACAATGTCATTGAGAGGACTTTTCAAAAACAAAGTATTGCGTTTTAAGCAATACTTAAAATGTTGCGTCAGCAACATTGGAGACAGCTATCTTACATTTACACTTTTTATTATCAAACTCAAGATCGTCACTTTTTTGGAAACAACTTGAAATGACAGTATCAGGCGACCTTCTTAAAAGACACTACACTAGCGATTTCAAGATGAAGATTGTGTGCAAATTGAATTTAAGAATCCATTTGCAAGAACGTTTGTCTGTTAACTAGCAGCTAGAATGAGCATCTGTTTGTGTATGAACGTTCAAACCAGCATCAGGTCCTGATATCAGTGTTGTTGTCTATATCTACGGTGAATTCTCCTACATGGTGTTCATCCTCAACGGCCATCTCCTCACTTTTGTGAAATGTGGGTTTCCGTTGGCTGCCATTCTCTCCTGCAGTCTCACTCATCGCTCCTACTTCTCCGGCAGATCGACCCTCTGGAGCCGGAAATGGACCTGCAGTCCCTGGGCAGCACCAGTTGGCTCTTCGATCCGCGGGAATCCTCCAGGCCTTCGAGTAGCACCAAGTATGAGACCACCATATTTTGAAGCAGGGCACGGCCCTTGTCCAATCCCGCCTGCTGCCCCATTTCAACCCCACGCCCCATAAACTCGAGTGCCCCGTGCCTTCTCACTGTGATTTGTAGCCTCCCTCAGGGCAAGACTACTTCCCACTCCAGTCCCGACCCCGGCCCTTGCCTGCATTGCCCTCTCGGAGAGCCGTAAGCCTCCACCTTCCTTTTTTGCCGTCTTGACCGATGAGCGCTTTCTGGAATCCTTGGATTTGCCGTATAACCAGCCTCCTCAAACTCTTCCGTCATGGTCCGAAATCGCCTCTGTAAGCTTCCCTATTTTATACATTACGCTGAATGTTTACGGTTCGGTCCCTCGTATCAGAGGGTTCTCTATCACAAAACCTCCAAACTTGACACTTGTAGCATTTCTACATCTCCTCATCCGGACGGACATGTTGGCGGAACTTTATTAGAAATTAGTAGATCCACGAGCTCTCTGACTGCAACAGCAATACTAGAAATGTTTTTCAAGTTTACGTACATTCACGATCATGAATGCAACATGACGCAGTTTCCCATCGGCGCTCCTCGAACCCCGTAGCACTAGATCACTTTTTTTCCCCCGTAGTTGGACCCCTGTTTCCCCCCCTGCAGTTCTTTAGTTTTTCAAGAGTTGGGTCTGTAATCTCGATTCACATCCAGTGCTTCCTTTTGTCTTACCAGGCATCTGCAGCTCTGAGGCCCTCGGAAGAAAGACTATGCCTGTTTAGAGCGTTTAGAGTTTGGGATTTGAAATGCAATACAGTTTTACTGGGAAGAGTAGAATATAGCCCCAAGAAAGTGGAATAACCAAGACAACATTCCTATTCTGTTTTCTTGTTGGAATTTAATTGACTTTTTATCTCATAAGGGAATCCATTTTGTTTCGTAAAGTTCTATATTTGTAACTTTACATTGTTAACATCTCATAATAAGTGTGTGTATAACCTATGTTCATTTTGTGATTGATGATTTGTTCTGTAAAATTAGTTCCCTCTGAGATTTCCACTACAAAGTCATTTGCAGAAAAATGAGACAGAATATTTTCGTAGACATAATAATAGTAAATGTTACTTTTTTGAATTGCAAAAGAATTCCCACGGTGACAATTATCTTTAGAGAGAAGATAATGAAGCCAAGAAAAGAAAAAGCACTAAGGCTAGAGAGAAAAAAAAATCTCCAAACAGCCTTATTGTGACATGTACTGAACGTTTGGAAAACCACTGTAAGTTTGCACCACTTTGTTTATTCATGCAAAAAAAAAGTTATTTTAGTGTATTAGATGCTATAGAAATCTGCTATTTTACATTCTTGGTGGTTTATGTTTTGTCTTGTTTCATGTGCCATGTTCACACTGCAGTTAAATATGATTCCCCCCCCACACACACACTCACAGTTCCTTTACTTAAAGAAGTAACAACCGCATTTTGAAACCAAATTAATGCACGGAACATTTAAAAGTATAGTGAAAATGAAAATTCTATCATCATTTTTTCACCCTTAAAGGCACAATATGTAAGATTTATTAAAATATCCAAAAACCACTAGAACAGTGTTATATATTTTGCTGACTGGTGTACTTACATTATCCCAAATGTTTCGAAGAATGTTTAAATCCAGAGAAATAAGCAGTTTTAACTAGTGACACGGACCGTGTCCATAGTGTCATTGTGTCGCCTGCCAATGACGTCATAACCCCTCGATTTCCGGTTTTGTTTTGTAGAAAACATGGAAACACCAAAGAAGCTTTACTATATGGTGTGTGTTTTAATAGACCGGTGACGACCGCACAGAGTAGCATTATAACAGAACTTTCAAACGTATCTAGTATGATAAAACATCGGCTGTGGGGATGAAGACCACAACTCCCATGATTCCACACTCAGTCACTGCCTCATCAAACTACACCTTTGTCTATTTGTTTATTTTGAATACGCGCCCTCTAGCGGCGAAAATTACATATTGTGCCTTTAAGTTGTTCCAAACCTGTATGATTTTCTTTCTTCTGTCAGACATAAAAGAAGATATTATGAAAAATGTTGGGAACCAGACAAGTTGCCAGAAGCCAGCGACTTCCATAGTATGAAAAAAATATTATGTAAGTCAATGGCTACCGTCAACTGTTGGTTACCAATGGTTTGGTTACCAATATTCTTGAAAATATGTATTATGATCAACAGAAAAAAAGAAACTCATACAAAATGATGACACTATTAATTTTTGGGTGAACTGTCCCTTTAAGTAGCGACAGCTGCATTTTATTAAAGGGGTCATATGATGCTATTTTAAAGATCATTATTTTGTGTATTTGGTGTAACAGAATATGTTGACATGCTTTAATGTTCAAAAAACACATTATTTTTCAAATACTGTACATTATTGTAGGTCCTCTATGCCCCGCCTCTCTCAAACGCTTCGTTTTCTACAAAGTCCCCTCCTTTGACAAGCGCAGTCTGCTCTGATTGGCCAGCTGACCCAGTGCATTGTGATTGGCCGAACACTGCAAGCACGCGTCGGAAATGTAACGCCCCTTACCATAATCACGAGCGTCAGCTTTCAAAGTAAATATCAAGACAGTTAATAATGTCGTTAGTTTTACCATCAGTTCAAGCCCGAAAGGGCAACAGAGTCGCGTGACAGACACAGTGATGATGCAGTACACAAGCCGCGGTTAAGACAGCTGACGTGCTATGATTTCTGACAGACAGTTCACTCTCCTGTGATGTGACCCTGTTCCCCTCACACACACACACACACACACACACACACACACAACGTGTACTTAA
>NW_015659931.1:158323-162272 GCF_001515625.1 Sinocyclocheilus rhinocerous | reverse complement strand
GATCAGCTCTAGGCATGACGAAGCGGATATCGTCCTCTTTTGGAAGACTAAACGAAGTAGTTTCGCTTTCACAACGAAGCACACAGCGTCTTCACGACATGGCGGCAGCAACAATACTACAGTGAGAATAAAAGTTACGTCTTCTTTCTTTGCGTGAACATTTGTGTGACGTTATGCAAATCTTTCCACATAGTGAGGTAGGTATGTGGGGGCGTGTTCGAACGAGCCGTTTTAGGTAGGTGTGGCTGACTCTTAACTTTTAAGATAAAAGAATATCTCTTTGGATTTGAGACTTTAGTCTTTGCAACTGTACAGATCTTCTTTATGCACCAAGAGCTTGTAACACTCCAAAGAGAAAGGAAAAATTGAAATCGCATCATATGACCCCTTTAAATCTGCGTAGCGTGTAAGCACACGCCAACGAACCGTTGTTAACGCAGTGACGTCATTCTCGCGGACAATGACAGCTTCTATGAGGTCCTAGAAAATCGAAGAAACTGAGGTATGTGTCTTGATTTGTTCGCAAATTTCGATAGTTTCTCGTACCAAACCTGAAAATTGTTCGATATAAATAAGCTTCTGGTCGCTAATATTTCTTATGTCAACAATAACGGCGTCAATGTTTGTGGTTTATAACCGTTGTCGCTATAGTGAAACTTTCGCAACGGTCTCTAAATAACTGTCAGCCATTTTGGGTTTACGAAAGACTCACATACAGAATGATAATTCAGGTGATTCATTTCTCATTTATGTGCTGTTGTGTTTCCAAAACATTGCAGTGTGAACATGGCTGTTTTTTGTTTTGTGGAAAGGACTGTTTGCTTTAGTTTGATTCTGGCTGTTGCTCACTTTTGAACTGCACTGTTTGTCTCTCATGTCCGGTTTTATGGAGTAATCTGTTAAAGTTGTGGTAATTTCTTTGTGACTGTGTTGCACATCCTCAACTTCCAGACATCACAATCATCCTCACTCATTAACAAACATCGTTTGCCATTGTTTTGTCTCATTTCCTAACTCAAAATTGCCAAAGAGGCTAACTCAAGATCCATTTCACTCATGCCATCACATCCTGTAATGTGAGCTTTGTGTATTTTTGACACTTTTTTTTTAAATGCTGTCACATTTTTTATATTTCAGATTTAATTAGCAGTCCTGTCTGGGCTCTGACAACTTGAATTCCAATATATTTTTCCTTGTGTAGCTGACTCCACCTTTCAAGTTTCCGGACACCAAGGTGTGAATTGAAGGGGACTCAGGTGAAACTTTATGTGTGAGTCCAAATGAGGAAGAAATTGAGTGAGTATGAAAGAGAGAAAGAGAAATACAAAATTAGCACTTAACTGCCGTACCAAACGGACTGTCCAAAGTTGCTCCTACTGCAAAAATAAACTTGAAAACGGACATTACTCAGCCGATAAACTGATTTGCTGGTGATGTGGAAACGGACGTAACAACAAATCAAATATTAAAATATGAATCAGCATGATATTCAATTTGACTGAATCTCACAAAGCAATGTCATATTTCACCCCAAAATCAAAAGATGAATTTTTGCATAAAGCCAATGAAGCCTGTTTTCAGGACTATTAAGATGACATTATTATCTAGACACATTTTTGCACAATAATTATTGTATTAAAATCAGCATAAATTAAATGCAGTACAACTAAGATGTACACTTACAATTGTACTCTACAAATGTACTGTTATCATTTTCTCACTATGGTAATAATTTTGATGTGTAAAAATAGGTTTTATTTGCTTCCCATTTAGTTTTGGGGTGAATGTTTTTCATGAGATTCACTCATTTATGTCTTTAAAAAGCAAGCAGAACTTTGAGTAATCTCTGGCAAACTGGACTTCTCTTTCCTGAGCACTGTGTGAACATTGTACATTTTAGTGTTCAATGTTTCCTGTTAAACTGTGGTTTATTTTCATATGGAGAAGGACTTTGTGAGCGACATTAGCAGATTATACCTAAAAAAATAATGCAAAACAAGAGTTTTGATCTTTTTGGACTCTGTGTACATTGTAGAACTGCTTGTTGAAGATTTGTGGCATTTAAAACAAAATGGGTTCAATTGTGGACCTGAGATGGAAACGTTACGGTTGAGATGAAGTACTTTCATGTAAATCAGCAAAGATATTTTTACCTGTATGTGAAGAATCCAGCTAAATTGAAATCAAATCAGTGGTTGATGCAATGATCTTACTGTGAAATAGCAAAGATGTAGCATATTTAGGCTATTGATTTGCCATATGAAAACAAAGAGCTGAATTAAATGTCACTTTATGGCCACTTATCACAAAGCCTAGCTGTCTAGCATCACAACGAGCATTTTATTTTTTATAGTTAGCAGGTTCTTTGACTTAATGGAAAAGAAAATGGGCACATATGCTGTAGTGGAACAGAATGATTTACAGAAAATGAGAAAAAAGGAGAAAAAATGCAAACCCCTCAGGCAACACTTGTCCCTCGCTTTCTCTTTGAATTCACTTGAATTTCTTTTGAACTTCACATAATTTGAGCAAATATTGACAAACGATTTAACACCAATTATGTTAGTATCCTCTTTTTTTCCGGGTTGGGAAGAGTATGAGTATGTCAGAAACATACCAGGATCAGGGCAGAATGCTTGCACTTGACAACACAAGATAAAATACCACTGTTGGCCTATGTAGAAGGTAAAGTAACTACGATTAAAAGATGTCTAATAAATGTACTTTTTGTCCTGAATGTTCATACTATTGTGTATGTTCATTCCATTTACTTAAGGAACAATCATTATACTATCTCAGTGCCATTGAACTAATAAATTCAATAGACTTTTTGCTCTATGTTTTTGTCTTTGAATTGTATTTGTTTTTATTTTATTTTATTTTAGCATTTTCTATGAATTACACCAGCTGCTGGCTTTGTTATTGCTTTGATTATATTACTCAAGAGTAGGGCTGGGCGATTTGGCAAAAAAATTAAATCTCGATTTTTTTTTCAGAACGTTTGACCGATTCTCGATTTTTTACTATTTTTAACTAGTCAACTTAAAAATGTTATTACAACATGATTCAAATAGCTTTTTCTGTATTAACCCTCTATTTAAAGAAAATTCTATTCCAAGTGCAGCACACATTAAGTTGTCAACATGATGTAGCTGTTAAACAAATCACTTATCAAATATCTTTGCAGAAAAGATGCATGAACTACAATTACATCCTGTACAAACTTGTCTTATAGCCTACATGTTATATGTTCAGAAATAATAGGCTACAATGAAAATGCAAAAAAACAGTCAATGTAATTCAAATTCAAAATGACTGCTTTTATACATAGAATCCGAAAATTGTACATTTCTAAACTGCACACTTGTAAATATATCTGTACATTCATTTAAACAGTTACATTTCTCTATATTTCTACTTCTGTATATAATGCATTATTTAATTTTCAGTTTTTCTTATATTAGTGTTATACTCCATCTCTACTGTGTAATTCCTATGTCTGCTGCACTAGTTTGCACTATGTCCATACTTTCTTCTGCACTGGAAGCTCCTGTCACGAAGTCAAATTCCTTGTGTGTGTAAGCATACTTGTTAATAAAGCTCTTTCTGACTTCTGAAGGTATAACACCAGTAGACTATTAACAATGAATGTTCTGTGAAAACAACGAACTGCAGCTTTCAGACTGTCACCATGATGCAAACATGAAATATTAGACAGACATACAGTAGTAGTTCTTTACAGGTTTTTTATTCGATTGCACTGCTTTTCCATTGTTTTTTCTATGTAAACATGGACGCGTTTGACTGTTGCACTAGCATCTCTTGCAGCATCTCACGCATGAAATGGCATTATAAAATCGCAGCGCTCAAATTAAAAGAAGTTCACTCACATCTTCTTGCATGTTTTTTCTATTCCACTGTCCATGTTGCATCTTTGTCAACACAAAAC
>NW_015659931.1:129678-157598 GCF_001515625.1 Sinocyclocheilus rhinocerous | reverse complement strand
GTATTTGTTTTATTTGTTTTTATTTTATTTTATTTTAGCATTTTCTATGAATTACACCAGCTGCTGGCTTTTTGATTATAGGCTGGGCGATTTGGCAAAAAAAATAAAATATTGATTTTTTTTCAGAACGTTTCACCGATTCTCGATTTTTTTTTACAATTTGTAACTAGTTAACTTTAAAATGTAACTACAACATGATTCAAGTAACTTTTTCTTTATTAACCCTCTAGTTAAAGAAAATCCTATTCTAAGTGCAGCACACATGAAGTTGTCAACATGATGTAGCTGTTAAACAAATCACTTATCAAATATCTTTGCAGAAAAGATGCATGAACTACAATTACATCCTGTACAAACTTGTCTTATAGCCTACATGTTATATGTTCAGAAATAATAGGCTACAATGAAAATGCAAAAAAACAGTCAATGTAATTCAAATTCAAAATGACTGCTTTTATACATAGAATCCGAAAATTGTACATTTCTAAACTGCACACTTGTAAATATATCTGTACATTCATTTAAACAGTTACATTTCTCTATATTTCTACTTCTGTATATAATGCATTATTTAATTTTCAGTTTTTCTTATATTAGTGTTATACTCCATCTCTACTGTGTAATTCCTATGTCTGCTGCACTAGTTTGCACTATGTCCATACTTTCTTCTGCACTGGAAGCTCCTGTCACGAAGTCAAATTCCTTGTGTGTGTAAGCATACTTGTTAATAAAGCTCTTTCTGACTTCTGAAGGTATAACACCAGTAGACTATTAACAATGAATGTTCTGTGAAAACAACGAACTGCAGCTTTCAGACTGTCACCATGATGCAAACATGAAATATTAGACAGACATACAGTAGTAGTTCTTTACAGGTTTTTTATTCGATTGCACTGCTTTTCCATTGTTTTTTCTATGTAAACATGGACGCGTTTGACTGTTGCACTAGCATCTCTTGCAGCATCTCACGCATGAAATGGCATTATAAAAACGCAGCGCTCAAATTAAAAGAAGTTCACTCACATCTTCTTGCATGTTTTTTCTATTCCACTCTCCATGTTGCATCTTTGTCAACACAAAACAAAAGTGCATTCTGTGTGAACGGCGCCTCGCGATAGGAGCGTGTCACACGTGTGCCGACATGCGGTTGGATAGTTCTTTTCTCTTTACTGTTATCATTGGCATATTGTCAAAGTGTCTAATTGTAACATTTGGTAATATTTCTATTCAAAATCGCGGCAAAACATTAAATTCAAATTAATTGATTTAATCAGAAAAATCACCCAGCCCTAACTCGGAGTAATCGAGATGCATTTTACTTAGTTTCTATTTAAATGTTACACAAGCAGACCAAATCAAAACATAACAGATTTGCAAGTTTTTAATTTTATTTTCTCAAAATACATGAAAAACAAAAAGCTGAAAATCATCCTAACAGTAAATAACCAAAACATCCATCAACGTAATAAAAGCACATCATACACAAACCCATTACGCAACACCCTCTGGTCTGTCATAAATATGAAATGAAAGCCAATGGAAGGTTCATTAGATTTTACAAGAATTTGTGGTAATCCGAGTCACTCGAGTGAACCAACGTTTTTTGAACCGCAGACATTAGTCATCATAAAACGCAAATGGGCAATAAAACTCTTAGATCGACTGTAAAACCAGTGTAGATATTTGGCCGAGTCTTCTGTGGATATCGGGATAATAAACACGGCACCGTAGCTTTATCGATCAGGTCGCACCATACCGGGTCTAATGGCCATCATTGGCCGAGCGGGAGGTCGCATCATGTGTGGCCCGGGCATCATTTGCATAGGTCCACCCATTGGTGGCCGCATACCTGGACCTGAAAGAGAGCCAGATGAATGTGATAGTCAATTCAGATTGCCATTAATAAAAATCCCTCACATTAACGTAGTTATATTTACAGATAAACAGCCTTACCAGGCATCATGCCATGAGGAGGGGGACCCATCATGGGGATCATAGGAGGACCACCCATGGGTGGAGCTGGTAACATGCCCGGTCTCGGAGGTCCGCCTGCGAGAAAAAACATGTTATTCCTTGTAAATTATATGTTAATAATATAATGTAATCAAATCAGTAGTTAGTTTGCTTCCGTAGTTATGGAAGCAAAATAGCTCAAAATCTTAAAAAAAAAAACAGTGCATGAAAAATGCTTTTGCCTGTAGTCTCGCCATATATAAGCATAAAGTTAACTCAGAAATTGTTATATGCTTTGCAGCTGCCTTGAAAGGAAGTGAACATTTCAGAACTTTGCAACGTACTAATATTTGGATGTGGTAGCAGAGATCCACCAGGTGGAGGGGCTCCTGGGAATGGGGTGGGTGGAATTTTACCCTGCTGGAAAGCGGCCGCTGAAACAGACAAAAATTACTTTTAGACTGGAACACTCATCTTTTAAAAGATCAAGAAATTAGTCAAAATAGTTTATAGAACTAGAACTCTTAAAACAGAAGAGTAAAATAGAACTCTTTAGTATATCTTGCAATTCTGACAATATCAGAATTGCAAGGAAAAAAGTCAGAATTATGAAGGTCACAACTAATTACCTTTTTTTTTAAAAAATCAATTACCTTTTTTAACTATGTGGCAGAAACAGATATTCACATAGATCAGACATAAGGTCTTAACATGGAAGAGCATGTTGTTCACTCACTTGTTTTGTCGATGAGATTCTGAGCCTGCTCCTCCATCCATTTCTGATAATAATCTTTCACATTTTCTTTATGTTTTCGTCCGCTGCAGTGTGTCTTTCTGACTGATGGCTGCAGAGATTAAACATACAAATAATGAACATTTCAACAGATAATAACGTCATGTTATACAGGCCAGATTACCATCAGATTCTAGGAAAAGTGGTAATCTTACCGAATCGTGTGTCAGGTATGTGTCACAATAATCACAGTAAAACCTGACAGAGACAAAAACACAAGCGTTAGACAAAAACAACCCACCCTTGGTTAAAAATACCAGGTGCTACAGTACAGTGATGGTACGGATAATAATACCATAGTAAAGAACTGTCACTTTAAAAATCTAACGACGTACCATAATTTAGTACTATAGTCTTCTTTAAGTAATTACGGGCTTCATATAAATAGCATAGTATGACCATGGCATTGAATTCACGTACAACTTTATTTACATGGTACTCTTTTGTTCGTTTTGTTCTCGCACAATTTTTACTGTTAAAAACGGATTGCAAAAGATGGCATTTAAAGCAGTGAGCTGCATATAAATATAATAACTAATACACTAAATTGACAACCCACCCTTGGTTAAAAATACCAGGTGCTACAGTACAGTGATGGTACGGATAATAATACCATAGTAAAGAACTGTCACTTTAAAAATCTAACGACGTACCATAATTTAGTACTATAGTCTTCTTTAAGTAATTACGGGCTTCATATAAATAGCATAGTATGACCATGGCATTGAATTCACGTACAACTGTATTTACATGGTACTCTTTTGTTCGTTTTGTTCTCGCACAATTTTTACTGTTAAAAACTGATTGCAAAAGATGGCATTTAAAGCAGTGAGCTGCATATAAATATAATAACTAATACACTAAATTGAAAAAAACCTTTTAACTCTTTAACCCATTTAAATGCTGGATTAGCTTGAAGAGCTACTAGCTCTTGTCTGAGAAACGCGGTTGTATTCGAAACGTGGTTTTCTAAAATGCCTAAAGGTATAACATATATATTAATGAACCCTTCGCGACTAAAGCCTGCTGGTCTGTTTTGTACATATCGTATTATTGTATAAAATAAACATAAAGAGAGACTCACTTCGGCATCTTCACAGCGGAACAGCGCGGGGCGAAAACCACCGGAAGTAGAATATGAAAATGCTTTTACGTCTTTGTTTGGGTTTGGAGCGAACACGCGCGCGCACTGGCGCCACTCCGTGTTTGGGAGGGAACCTGTCTCCGTTTACCACTGCATGCATGTGGTCTCATTTGACCCCAAAATCAAAAGACATTTATTATGGTGACAGTTAAGCACATTTCCTCTAACATATTTAAATGTAATACCTCCTGGAGTATAAAATATTCTCATACCTGTACAATGACAATAAAGAGCTCTGACCTTAATATTATTAATATTTGTTTATAACACAGAATCACTCAACAATAATGAAAATTACATTAATTCACTTTGGTCCTAAAAGCCTTAAATTTTAGTACCAAAAAAAAAACTTTGTCTACTTTTTGAGAATAGCGAATACTTATTTAAACAAAAAGTCACTTTGCAGAATATAGTTTTATTCTGACAAATCATTTGAGAAAATAACATCTTGACAAGCGATGCTTTATGCCACAACATGTGTGAGAAACCATGCAGCTGCCATGAGATGTTTAACTGTGCAGCTTTAATGTTTCATGTTGTTCGGTCATTCAAAGCTACAAAGTCCCACCAAAAGCAAAACCATTGATAAAGGGTCTGCAACACAGCACAATGTCAAACAGGTTGCAACACCTTTCGCAGTTTTACTATCTTATATTTTGAGCCTGAAGCATGACAGTTAATATGAAGCCTTTCTATAATATTTTTTAGTAGTCAGTATTATGTGGTCTGAACGTGTTTGAGAAACAGGATGTTGCAAAGTTAACAGAAAGAATACACTTTTTAAGAAGCCAAAACTCACACTTCAGTTCTGACAAACTGAGATCATACATTTGATATTGCGGTTTCTGATTTATTGCAGAATAAGTGAAAAATCTAGTTGATTTGATTTACCTCATATCTTCACAAAAAGTTTAAGGTTCATATATCACTCAAATACTCATTGCAAACAAATCTTGAAAGAGATACTGATCGTATCTGATGGGCATGTGGGACAAAATGCAAAATACATGACACATTATTAGCAACCCATTTTACTTCCTTAATGTGATATATCTGAGAGAAATAGGATATTCAATGACAAAAAAAACCTTAGTAGGCAGTAACTTTTCACTTTGTCTTTTGGAATAACATGCTCAACAAGAACATGAAATCAAGAAAGCAAATAGGGTCAGTTTTGATTTCATGTTGACTGAAACTCGTTTAATAAACTACATCTAAGGTCAATGAAATTCTGCCATTGGTATTTGTAAAAGGATGACTTGATAAAACAGGAAAACCGCTTAATATCTTATTTCTTTCCAAAGCAACAGGAACCATTATCCAAGTATTCAGAAATACATAGCATTTTATTTAGATTAAGATTTACACATGATGCTTTCGGTGCTTTTAAAACAGACCATCACTTTCATATTTTCAGTAGCCATCCATGAATGATAAAGTGTTGGTCCTAAATAAGAATAATTACAATAGTAATTTTGAAATGATGCGAATGTCATCATAAGGTTGATTGAGGGAGGATTATCATGCGATGCAGCATGAAACTCGTGTGGACCATCTCAACGTCATCCGGATTAAATACAGTGATGTGACCAAAACATCACAGAACATCCAAGTCACTTCTGCTCAATCTCTCAGAAAACCACAGCAGCATCTGTCAACACACCAGTCCTGCTGATGCGCAACCTCATACACACCAGCTGTGGCACATCTGTCTCTAAACAGTCCTCATAGGTTGGATTTGGGTGCTGTGTTGACAGGGATGGCTCTGAGCTCTGTCCGCATGCACAAGTACTCGCCGATGACTGCCATGAGGGCCATGCAGGCCACGTTAATCAACCACCATGACAGGGCGGCTGTGAGATGGGCGTTATAGATCCAGCAGCAGATCATGTGAAAGAAATGCACCGTCACGGTGAAGTCCAGACACTGCTTTCCCCGTCGGATGAAAAACCACAGGCCAAGAGCGCTGAGAAAGAGACACGGAGCCAAGAATGACTTCAGATGGCAGATAAAAGTGAGATAAATGTTTGGAATAGGACGGTATTAATATAAACTTACCATGTGAGAGAATTCAGAATGAACGCCATCATAGACAAGCGACCTTGTGTTGTTGAAAAGCCAAGAACCTTGACAGAAAGTAAACTAGTTATTTGTAGTTCTGGGTTGACAACATCAATTTTATTCATCTTCCTTTTGATGAACTCTATTTGGACAGTTACCTCGTAACTGAATATCTGGTCGAGTGATCTACTGGTATGGACCAAACCATCAACACCAGCCAACCACAGACCCAAGAAGCTGTAATAGATGCACTGCATGAGAATAATCTGGGAGATGATGAGGATTGGATCCCAGATGTAGCTGCGAAAATGACTGCCCATCTCGCAAGAGATGAGGGGGACAAACACACGTCCCCAAACCGGCTCGATGGGAAGGTTAACAGCAGACTCAAGATTTGAGTCTCAACCTGGCAATGGCAAAATAATAACAGTGCAGGGTTCAGTTGGTTTGTCAGTCCACCAGCAGGTGTGTCATGTAAATATCATGGTAACTTATCTCAAAGTACCATGGTAGATATCCATTATTTGTTAATAACCGCGAAAACGTAGATATGCTAAGTATACCAACACAACACAGACTAAATAACTACCGCTGTTCAGTATTATTAGACAACATACGCACTAATTAGCATTCACACATTCTAAAGTCAGGAATAGTAATGTGTTATCTTATGTATTTTACAATTACAGACAAATTAAAAACAATGTCAACGTTATGTCATTTTATACAAGTAAACAAGCATATAAATGTAAAATACCGCGGCGAACGGGCTGTTCGTTAGCATTCGTTAGCTAAACATCGCTAACTAGCGACTTTGTTGACATCCGTCTGTGAGAATTATAATTCTGTGAAAACACGAACCCCGAATAAGACACATCCGTAGTGTGATCCTGAGGTCAGTGAGGCCGCTGACAGATCGAGATTATAGAAACGTAACGCTTTATTTTAAGGCTAATAATATTATCTTCTACCGGATGCGAAACTTGGAGCCGCTGTTGAGAGCGTGACGTCATCACCTGTGTGTCCCGCGCGCGCCGCAGATTCGACACTTCAAACTTCACCGATCACCTCAAAACAGTTAATCCCGCTCGTACTCTTCCATTGAAATAGTTGGTCAATTTATTACATTTTAAGTATGCTAGAAGCACCTTGAGCCGTAATTTATGCCATGAATTGATATTATTATTATTCGATTTCTCCTTATTTCACGTACCAAATTCACGTATCTTATCATTTCATAGTCTGTGGAACGTAATCTAAGGCCTTCTTTCATAATGCAGTGTCATAATTCAGTATTATTTAAAATTAGAAAATGAAAGTTTTAATTTTAGCTTGAAAAAGCCTTGTCAGGAAGTTGAAAAGTTAATATAAAGCTGAAAAGTACATACAAGATGTAAAACAGTTGTTGCGTGGTTGCTAAGGTGTTATGAGTGGTTGCTAGGTTGTTGCTTAGGTGTTTTCGTTGGTTGCTACTAGGCTGCTACAAAACATTTGCTAATGTGAGCTTCATGGTTTCTCAGGGGTTCTGAGTGGTTGCTAGGCTGTATATAGTTTGATATTTATCAAGCCAAAATAATTAACCACTTCAAGATTTCATAATAAAGATATATTGTATTGATGTGTTTCTGCCAGTGACACTGCGGTTTATTTTTTATAGATTTTTTTAACCTGCTTATTAACTGGCATGGTGAAGGTTCACAGTTACTATCTGTTACTTATTTGTGGTAATTTGGTCAGTGTGCCTGTAACATCTCACATTTGACTAGAGCTTCCACTTATTTCGCTCATCTCTGGAATTGTCAGTCTCGCTGTGGTCAATCAGTTGGTTTGTCGCCTGAATGACAAACAAGACATGTTGAGCCTGAGAACCAAAAAAAGGTAGGCTACATTCTTTTTCTTCTTGATGCTTTCCTAGTTTGTATGCAGTTTATTGGAAAATTGGGACATTGTTATTGGTTAACTGGAACAGTCATTCTTATTCCAAGTCATATTGAATGCAAATTCTTATTGTTTCTTTACTATTATAAATATACAGTATCTAACCTTATAGTTCAGGCTGTGCGTTATTTGAATTTTTCTATGCAGTTATGAGTAGAGGTCGACCACAAGCGCCACAGTTAGTGGATTTCACCGATACCTATAGCTAGGTTGGTCCACACTGGATACCGATTAATCAACCAATAGTTTTTAAAATGGATACTGAACGAAAACTAAAATAGTGTTTTACTATTTAAAAAAAAAAAGAACCATAATTTTTAAATGAATCAAATATTAATATGAATTATTAAATTGATAATTAACGTTCATAGTTTATTAACTAATGTTAACAGAAGAAACTAAATTTTAAAAATGTAATGGTAGCCTAAATGCTGAAATTAACTAACTCTAACTAGGAACAATACTTATACAGCTTTCATTAATATTAATGTTACAAATGGACTCTTATTGTAAAGTATTACCATTTCATATCAACAGTCATGCTTAAAGATGGCCATCTTTAATTATCTACACAAAGGCCATACTGTAGCACTGAAATTACATACATATGGGTATTGTATGTATACTCTCACACTTTATTTGCTTCTATTTTAGAACACTTGATTATCTAATCAAAATAACAAAATATGGGTCACACACCAGGGAAAAGCGCAGCGTCGTGTCCAATACAAACTCGAGTCGCAGGTTATCATACACACCCGACGCATCGCATTCACTTCAAGCGGCGGTCTAAAACAGTTTATTTAATCACTAAATGGACAAAAGTTCACTTCAAGAATGAACAATGCGGCATAGATGAGTTTGCAGTTCGGTGTTTAAAAACAGAGCCAACAGAAAGTTTTTGTATATATAACCTTAAGACTAACATATTGATACTAACACCCAAAAAACAAATTTTGATTTCATGGGGACTTTAAATGGGTACTGCAGTCTATATTCAAAATGTTGTTTCTCCCGCTTCCTCTTCCTCAGGGTTGCCAGATTGAGGACACGCAAGAGGAACGAGCACAATAAACAAGGAAAGGCGACGAGCCTTACGATGTAAGCTTATGAGTTGATTTATCCGCATTTTAATAATCCTCTGGTCATAGAGATTTTTTGATGGATTTCAAGGCTTTTTAGGTCGGGTAGAATCTGCAATTTCTGACCTAGTTCGTTTGTTGGCTTCCATGGCTGCAATGCGCTGTGTTTTCCGGTGTCTGGCAACCCAGTGTGTCTAAATACTATTGGTTAAACTGGCAGTGGGTGTAGTCACACAGACCAAAACAAAAACAGACATCCTGACACAAAACGCACATTTTCAAATGAGAATAACTGTCTGTAGCATTATTTTTTTGGAGAAACAAGTATGTGAACTTAGCATGTTTCCTAAATATCTGCAAATGTATTATAGCATTTTATGCTTTGGTACAGTCAAAATTACATACAGCACCTTCAATAAATGCAAAATCTTCACTGCTTGATATCGGGGCATAGAGGAGAAACAATAATGTACAGTATGTGGAAAATAATGTATTTTTTTAACCTTAAACCGCATAAACACATTTCATTACACCAAATACACAAAATAATGTTATTTTTAGCTGCATCATATGACCCCTTTAATTGAAGAAGTTACACTCACAACCTATACATAAACAATGTCCAGCGTTTTCTTATGGTGTAGAAATGCATAACATGAATCTCCTGATGTTTATGTGCAACCAAATCCAAGCCATGAGCTGAAAAACGTACTGTAATGAATATTGGTTTTGTTCCTTGGTGGAAAATTGAAACCTGAAGCATTAGGGCTGTAATGAATATTGGTTTGTTCTGCTTATTGGTGGGAAATTGGTTGTTAATTTCTGTTAAATTGTCCCATTTTACTCTGTTCACTAGTTGCTTGCTGTGCATTTCAAAAGTGTAACAAATCATCCAGTACTCATTCTTAGCCACATCAGGCTACAAAATATTTTTATTACATTCAAAAGAGAGATCTTTGAAGCTGCAGAGTTTTTAGTATCTATAGTATCTATCCATAGTTGATTCCACAGTAAATTCACTATACAGTTACACTGCTTTTACATTCAGTATTTCAGCACAAAAAAAAAACATCATATTGACCGTATTCCAACTTAAACAGGTGTGGTATAGCATTGGGCTTTGAATATTTAATTCTAGTCATTGTCATTCTGTCCAGTGCAAACACACCTTGCTATGCAAATAAAGCCTATTATTGAATGTTCACAAAACTTGCTATCTTCTTGACGCAATTACGCTGGAAAAGTGATGTTTGTGTATATTTTCGAGACATCGTGGCAGCAGTAATTCATCAAATGATGGAGAAGAGCATTATAACCAGGCATATTTCCAGACACACAGTGTAGACAAGTGCTCTTTCTGCATTTTAAAGAGCTGATTTAGGTGCATGAACTGCAGTAATGCCAGATTGCCATTGTTCGCTGCATCCTCCACAATGTAGAGCGCAGAATCAGAATGGAAAATGGAGAAATGCATTGCATGTTCTGCACTACTTTTGGGTATATTTGTGCTGTTTCCTGATTTGCATAGTTCTCTCAGCCAGTCAGTTGCAACGGTCCCAGACAATGTGTGAAAGTCTGTTCCATATTTGCAACACCTCCGGGCAGCTATTTCAGGCATCCAAGACCAAGTCTGAAAAGAGAACTTGAATGGGGAAATCAACTAAATCTGACATGAACGGTCCCATAAATGTGGTTTCTTATGCTCAAATAGTGTTAAAAATGTTTTATTTCATGCTAAACCAGCCAATGCGCATATGCAGTCCTAAGTGCGCCTCTCAAAACACTAACTGTTTCTATTACAACTGGAGCTCCTAATAGCAGCTGCAGCGATGCAATGACTTTACTAATTGCCGATTGGCTCTTTTATTTAGAAGGCGGGGCTTATTCTGCCATATTGCACGTTGCATCTCCATCTTTGTATATTTAAAGACTTTGATTCCCCTTAGACTCAGTTGCTACTGAACTTGGGTTTTCTCTGTGATCGGTCCAGGACTGTGCTGTCCCGGGACGGCTGATGGGGTTTTACAGAGCACAAATCGCTGGATGATATGAATCAGCGTATCACGGAAGCGCTGGATGCGGAAAGCGTACACCAGCGGGTTGAGCGCGGAGTTGACGTGTGACATAAAGATACCCACGTAAACAGCACTCTTGGGCACATTGCATGTCGGGCAATAAAACACAATACAGTTCATAATATGCAGTGGCAGCCAGCAGAGCGCAAACAGAAACAGAACTAGCGCTAACGATTTCGCAAGTTTCAGCTCTTTGCGGTAGTACTTGCTCGAGTCGCAGGTGGCCTCGGCTCGACGGTTGAGCTGGCGGCAGATCACGCGAAAGATCTCTGCGTACAGTCCGGTCATGATGATCAGGGGCACCACCACCCAAATGAAGAAGTTGAAGTAGACCATGTAATCCATGCGCATGACTTTGGTGAACTGGCATTTGATGGGCGTCGTGCTGACGTTTCCGGGTGGGCTGAGGTGCCAGCCGGCCATCGGAACTAAACCAGTCAGAAACGAAATGAGCCAGCACAAACCCACGGCTACCCACGCCCGCCTCTGCGTAACAATGATGTTGTACCTGTCAAAACAATGCAAAAGCAATGACATAAATTACTTTTTAAATCCAATCATAACCACAAATGATATTGCAGGTGTTGTTCTATATAATGCACACTTCTAATGTTAGAAATATCATGCATTAGCACATTTCGAATAGTCTTAGTTCACCCAAACAGTTGACGGTAGCCATTGACTTCCATAGTTTGGAAAAAAAATACCATGGAACTCAGTGGTTACCAACATTCTTCAAAATAGCTTCTTTTATGTTCAAAAGAAGAAAGAAACTCGTAGAGGTTTGGAACAACTTGAGGGCAAATATATGATGACAGAATTGTCATTTTTGGGTGAACTATCCCTTTTTTTAACAAGTAGGCTACTATAGTCCTAAGCAACTAAATTTTTTTCATTGTCTGAATGGGATGGTGTATTCCTCAAAACACTGACTGTTTCTATTACAACCGGAACTCATAACAGCAGCTGCATTTATGCAGTGACTTTACCAATTGGCGATTGGCTCTTTTATTTAGAAGAGGGTTTTTTTCCCCACCATATTGCGCATTGCATCTCTGTCTTTGTATATCTAAAGTCTTTGATTCCCCTTAGTCCCCTTTGTTGGTGGCTGCTATGTAGTTGCTAAGGGGTTTTGAATGGCTTTACTGCGTTGTTAGGTGGTTGCAAAAGTGTATGGGTAGTTGCTCTATGATATTCTCTTTCCAGATATGGCTAGACTGTGGGATATTTTTCCAACGTTTTATCACCCTAAAGATAAAACTAGAATTTTTTTTTGTCCAAATTAATATGAAATAATTTATTTATTTTATTTTAGTTGTTTTATTTCTGTGCGTAAAATGACAATGAGTTGCACGTGCCTTATGCAGTACAAATACATTTTCTAAACCTCTTTATTTATAAGATATAAATTATGTATTTTAATATATTTTAATATATTAAATTCACCATTCGCCACAAATGTGTTACATAAGCAGTTTAAGTCACATGCCTTCAAACATAAAGGAAATGAGTGGTTAGGGATGCTGCCAAAATACTATCAGACCAGTGAACATCATTCCCTTTGACAGACAGCGGAGGTTTAATTTAGTTAAAAGCCTTGCATTACACTAGCCCATTGATTTGCATTAAAGAAAGCAAAATATATATTGCTGTCCTGCTGTCTAGCCAAGAAATATGATAAAACAAAGCATGCATTAATGTTAAAGTGTAATAGCTACTGTACATGACAAATGCAACTTGAAATAAAAATATATATATCACTCCTAATTTGATGGTTTGGTGAACAAACATTACATTTTAACAGTCATTTCATTGCAACTAAGTTGGCGAAATGCATTTTTATGCACCAAAAATGAGTTGTTGTTTTTGGTGGACATGGACTCATGATGTCCTAAGTCAGTAAAACTAACATAAAATTTGTCATAAAAATATTTTTTCTTTCCTATGAGAATTTATATGTTGTATATGTCAGCTGTAAAATACTTTTTCAAAGTAAATAAAATAAAGATGATTGTAGCACGTTTTACTTCTTTTTATTTATTATACAATTAACAAAAAGCAAAAAAAGGCCTCTAACACTAGCATGCTCTATTCTATATCTGTTTTCTTTTTATTTATTATTTAATAAAAAAAAAAACCCTTGATACGTATACTGCATTAGGCTAACTGAGACTTGTCATAGCACTTGCATATTGTTGCTCTTTTGTTGATTTTGATTGCTTCCATTGTGCACATTTGTAAGTCGCTTTGGATAAAAGTGTCTGCTTGATGACTAAATGTACTGTAAATGTAAGTAAACAAGGAAAATATTTCATCTTTATTTAGTGATTCAGACTCACCTGGTGGGGATTTTGACGCGTAGGAAGCGGTCGATGGCGATGGCCAGCAGGGACAGTATGGAGCTTTGGGTGATGGTGACGAGGAGGCAGGAGATGAAGAGGCAGGTGTAAAACAGCGTGTTGAGACCCAAGCTGATGACCACCGCCAGCGGAATGACAAGAACGCCAACTGCGATATCGGCCAGTGCCAGTGAGACGATAAAGCAGAAAGTCGGGTCTCTGAGAGCCTGGTTCATGTAAACCACCAGGACCACCAGCACGTTCCCAAGCACCGACGCCAGAGCGATAGTGCTCTCTATGGAGATGTACATCAGGTCCACCTTCTCCAAACTTTCAGTTACTGTTGACATCTTCACCATCTGTAGCAGTGGTTCCTCTTCCATCATGGCACTGGGTCTTCTATAAGAGTCTCATGATGTCCTCAAATGCTGGTATGTGATGCCATTTTATTACTCAGTATTTAAAGCTGTTTTTCTTTTTTAGTATTTATGGCACAGGTAGTAGCTGAACTGCCCTGACTTGTCAGTAAAAGCCATGAAAAGCACTTAGAGTTTCTTCAAAATGCAGCTCCATGTGATCTGTTGTTACTTTGAGTGGCCGTGTGTCTTGTTCTCTTCATCTTCACGAACTCCTGCTTCTCCTTCTCCTGTTACGTAGGCTCTGCTGGCTGGAAAGGGAGGGGTGGTTCATTCTCTGCAGCACTATTTCTTTGCCCACTGCTCGTCTCGCTCACTGTATCTCTCTCACTTTCTCATTGTTTGCACACTTCCCAAACCTCAAACACCATTGCCACGTAGAATTTGACTGAGTGTTACTTTTAAATTCCAGTTCTGCTTTTGAATTTAAATCGGTGGCAGACAGGATACGGAATGGTAATTTGAATTTAAATGTAAAGCAGTTGATTTTAAATGGAAGAAAACTTTGCTGTGAGTGTGTTTTCATACACACATTTTTTAGTTTCTTGAAATTAACTGATATTAATTTTGATTACTAACTATTTCTATGTTTATTTCCAGTTTAATGCCACACACAAACATATAAAGTTGATTATATTTTATATAAGTTTTGAAAAATTATTTCACTCAGGCTACATTTATTTGATTCAAATCACTGTAATATTGTGAAATATTTTTCTAGTTTATAATAGCTTTTTTTCTATTTCAATATATTTTAAAATGTAATTTATTCCTGTGACACAAAGTTGAATTTTTAGCATCGTTACACCAGTCTTCAGTGTCACATGATCCTTCAGAAATCATTCTAATATGCTGATTTGCTGCTTAAGAAAATTTTTTTATTATGTTGAAAACATGCATACATTTTTTTATAGAAAGTTCAAAAGAAAAGCATTTATTTGAAATAGAAATTATATTGTAAATGTTTTATTATTACTGTATTGTTAATGTATTGTTACTTTTTAACAGCTCTTTGCTAAATAAAAGTATTAATTCCCTTCAAAAAAGAAGTCTTACTGACCCCAAACTATTAAAAGGTAGTGTACATATATGAATAAAATCAATTGATATGTCAAATGAAGTAGTTTTACAAGATTGAAACCTTCAACAGACACGTAGAAAGTGATCTGGTTTTGCCCATTTTGTTGAAATATCTTATTTCAGTTCAGTAAATTCCTTTTCCAGTTCAAATTCCTGTTCATCATCCCGTGGGTCATGGCTAATTTGATTCAAATTCACACTCTTGAACTGAAAGGGAGCCAAAACTTGGATTTAATTCTGAATCAGGCACATGCATGTCCCAGAATCCCGTTTCCTGCCTCATCTCTATCACTGCATGGAGAGACACGTAATTTGATATTCAAATGTTTCCACCCAGGAAATCGGACATCATCTTCATCAAATTAATTTCTCAGTAATGTTCATTGTAGTGTGGTAATGGATTTGTCTCAGTATTGAGGGAAGCACTTGCCATCCATGATCATTTCATCTTGTTCCCTGGGCTCCTCAGCATTATGTGGTTATCATGTCTATTTTAGTCCTCTCATGCGATTTTCTTTTTGAGTCATGACACAGAGGAAGATTTTATTCAGAGGAAGGAATTCTCACTTATAGCTTCATTGCGATATCAACTAGACATTGTAGATGTTTCTACAAAATGTTCTTTGGAGAATAAAAATATATAGGATGTAGATCCAGATCAGATCATTTGTGGGAGAATTTGTTGAGAAATGTTTGAGTTCATATTGAAATAATGGCGTTATGGCATTCTTCTGAAACTCTAGAGGAGACACCTGTGGGATTTACTGGGGTCTTTTCTTCTGAGGGGGAAAAATATCTAAGAAACAGGAGACTTAAGTTTAAGTGTTCATTTTCTCTCCATTTAATATTGTTATTGACTAGAAGATACACCTGAGACATTAAAGACATCTCATTTGGGATTTTTCTTTCCTATCAGAATTTATGTTATACTTCAGTTCAAATCCTTATGTGCTCATTCATTTTAAAGTTACAAAACATGATAAATACGTTAATTCTGGTGAATCACCCTGATGTGCTTTATTTTAAAAAGGGATTCTCCAACTTACAGCCATTTTACTTCATATTTCATTTTATTTCAATAATTTAACAGCACATTTGTAACTTCACGGCTCTCTGATATCAATTTTAGTAAGTGTTTTATTATTTTTTAATTGATTATTTATTTTTATATATATATATATATATATACATATATATATATATACATATATGTATGTTTTTCTGCTTTAATTATCAGCTTTTCATCGACTCAGGAAAAAGCCTAAATTGGACGATTCTGATTGGTCAGTCATAACAAAGTACTTCAGACAGCTGTGTCATAATGAAATTAAATGCCGCTCCACCTTGCCAAGATCTCCTAAAATGTTCTGTTTGGATCTTCAACCGTTTTAAGACTGTCTAGCACAAAGTGATGTTTGAAGTAAATGCTGTTCTTGTACTTTTCTGAAAGGATGTCTTTAATAAGGTAATCTCTTTGATTAGTTTCATTCCATTAAGATGTTGCAAACACCTAAATGTCTTTCCAGGGAAATGCAATACTTTTATTAGATTAGTGACTCGTCATGCACCGTTTGTGTTGAAGTGAGGTTGTGCTTTTATTTTTAAGCGACTACTACTGAGCTGGTTATAATTGCATTGCATCTCGATCTAATCTTGACCTTTGTTTGCGTGCAAAGGACAATTTACAGTAGGTAAAACAGGTAACTATTGCTTAATGCATTATGCAACACTCATGCAAAACTTCTGGTAGAGACTTTATCATGCGTAACCGTCTGTGCAGTTTTCCAGAGACGAGTGACAAGAGAACCATAAAAGCCTGAGTTGTCATGGCGACGTATGCTGTCATCTAATTGAAGAGAGATCGACGTATCAAGCACAAAGGCCCCATAGGACTTTTGACTTGAGCGGTAAGCATAATGCATAGAGCAGTAATGAATATACGTCTGTCTTGAGGTTCAGTGATGATGACGGTTTGAAGATTAAATGGGAATGTGCTCTAATAATGTCTGCAATTACATACAAACTATTGTACTCATATAAAGGGTGTGACGCAAATTATTTGGATCTCATACAATGATTTACACTTTGTTTTCCCCCTAAAACACGTGAAAAAATCCAACAGATTTACACTGAAGGAGGGACCCAAGCCATGTCTAGAGACACTGGAATATCACAGAAACTAGATATTGGAGTCAGTTATTTTGGCAGAAAACTTTTAAGTGAATGCATGTCAAATTTGCAGTATAGTCAGTTAGGGAATTCAGCAATAAAAAAGAATTGTAAAAGAGCCACAACCTCTTTCTGTGTGGTGACAAGTGGAGAAGTTAGTAGTCAAAGACGAGTTACGCAAAACCTGTAGTTCCTTCAGTAGAGCTTTTGTTTTGTTTTGGATCGTCTGTTGAACATTATTGTCTGAACAATCGACTTGCAGGTACGCTTGAGCAGTGCACAGCATATTGAGCGGCCGTACGTCTCTCCCTCGCAGCTGTGTTGTCATTTGCATCAAATTAAATACAGCGTATAGATGTGGTTTCATAACCCCTGGTTTTCGTTCCACTGATGAGAATTGATTTGGATATTGCTTTTCAACGCAGCGCCAAAAGGTGCATTTCATATTTATCCAACTTCACTCAGCAAAATGAACTCAAGCGATGTTAGGAAAAGTAATAATGTGGAAGATGAACATCGTAAATCCTTCTCATTCCGCTCACGCTTGTTTGGACCGAGGCCGATATTACGTTGTATAGAGAAAGAACAAAGTGGCCTGTGAAAACTGAGACTTATCTTACAGAAAATCCAGTACTCCTCCCAGAGGAACGCCCCAAATGTTCCCTCAGGATCAGCATTATTCACTTCCACATGGCCCGATGCCAGTACATCAATTAAAGAGACTACAGAGGGAACGTCCAGTCTAATATACAGCAGAGTCCAACCGTCTGAGAACACATTGATAATCTCATTTAAACCTGGAGCAAACAGAAAATTCAAGGATTTTAAAAAGTGTTACGACGTGAAAGAAATATTTAAGATCTTACATTGTGATTCTACTCTTGGTCAGAATATTTCTTTAAAAAAAGAAATGTATATATATAATATATATACAATTTTTATTTATTTCATTCATATATATATATATATAAAACGATGCACATCGGTTGGTAAAATGTGTTTACTTTTTCTTTTCAGAGCTGAAAATGAGCGCTCTGCATGGACATACACCTAAACCTCATCTTTCACAGAAGAAAGAAATTCTTACATGTTTGAAACGACATGAGGGTGAGTAAATGACAGTAGAATTTCCATTGTTGTGTGGCTGTTCCTTTAACTGTGAAATTTATGAAGTTATAAAGGAAGGATGTGGAAGGTCTGACATGCTGCACATTATGGCTAAAAAAAAAAAGGCTCAGAATGACTGCCAGTTTCTCTTCCTCTTTCATCACAATGACATGAAAGATTTTTAAATGCTTGTAAACAATGTTGTTTTAAGTGACTGAGGTCAATATCTAGAAAGCAGAGTTGTGATGGATTTTAATGATAGCACGAGACATAACAAATTAAACTATTTCACATAGTATTTATATATATGTATATTATATTATTTATATTATATATGTATACCATTCAAATAATTTTTTTTGCATGTTTTTGAAAGAAGTCTCTTTTGCTTAACAAGGCTGCATTTATTTGATAAAAAATACAGTAAAGCTGTAATATTGTGAAATATTATTACAATTTAATTGAACAGTTGTCTATTTAAATATATTTTTAAATGTAATTTTTTAGCATCATTACTCCAGTCTTCAGTCACATGATCCTTTAGAAATCACTCTAATATGCTGATTTGTTGATCAAGAAACATTTCTGATTATTATCAATGTTGAAAACAGTTGTGCTGCTGAGTATTTTTGTGGAAACTGTGATGCAGTTGAGGATTCTTTGATGAATAGAAAGTTCAAAATTGATCCGAAATAGAATTTTTTGTAACATTTAAATGTATTTACTGTCACTTCAATTTAATACATCCTTGCTGAATTAAAGTATGAATTTCTTTCTTTCAAAAAATAGTCTTACTGACCCCAGACTTTTAACAGTAGTTTATTTACATTATTCATTGCCAAGACTGTTGGTGAGATTAAAAAAAAAAAATATATATATATATATAAAAACATATATACAGATAAAAAAAATATATATACACTGTTCATTGAAACACATGTTGACTATAGTGGGGCAAGTTGTCATAAAAAGTTAAGAAACACAAAACAAATAAATGTATAAAAATATATATCCTACAGATATTTTAGTAATAATTTGTATACATATATACCATGTCATAAATAAATTTATGAAAAACAGTTCAGCCTCTTCATTCTACAGTTGGTCTTTGTTTTTAGGTATCTCAGTGCAGTTTTACATTTTTTTGTTTAGTACAAATATAACAGCACTAGAATTACAGTGTATTTTGGATGTTAAAACTGTTAAAAAAAAAAAAATTCTAATTTAGAAGCTAGGCATATGCAAATTCACTGCTGGATAATTTTTTTAAACTTTTGACTTCTAGCCTGGCTTACTTATTGTACTTATTGTACGTGATGGCAGACTAATGCTAACCGTCCTGATTTGCGATCAGAACGACCTGTGGTTTTATTTTCATGCTGCACCTGGCGGTGCTGTTCGAGTTGCTGCTGACGTTGTTATCCAAAGTCTGGCTGCTCTGATCTCCCATCTGCTCCGAGCTTGTCAGCTTCATCAGGATGCTTTTATATGCCATCTTGATCTTAGGGACCTTGAATGCATACACTATGGGGTTAACGGCGGAGTTGGCGTGAGAGAGGAGGATGCCGATGTAAAAGGCGACAACGGGCACTTCTGCACTTGTGTAGTAGTCCAGCGCGTTCATTATGTGCAGCGGGAGCCAACAAACGACAAACAGAACCAGAACCAAAGCCAGAGAATTGGCCAGTTTCCGCTCCTTACGGTAAAACGACCTGGACTCCACGGGGCGCCCGACTCCTTTTCTCAGTTGTTTGGATATCATATTGAAGAGTAACAAGTACAGGATCATCATGATGATGGTGGGTGTAAGGATGCAAGCGAGGAAGTTGAAGTTGACCATGTAGGACATGTCTATAACCATGATGAAACGACACGTAATAGTGGAGTTTTCAGCTGTTGTGGTGTTTTTGTTGTGCCATCCGAACATGGGGATGAGACCTAGTATAAAAGCAGAGAGCCAACATACAGTGACCGCGGCCCACAAGTGCTTCTTTTTGACTGCTCCTCTGTACCTGAAAATTAAAAATTTGATTAATACAATATAAATATTATTTGTATAATATTAATAATAAAATTATTATTATTATTATTATTATATCTGTACATTACATTTTAATTGATCAAAAGTACAGTAAAAACAGTAGGCTAATATTGTGAAATATTATTACAATTTTAAATAACTGTTTTCTATCGTAATATATTGTAAAATGTAATTGATTGCTTGATCAAAGGTGGATTTTCAGCTGAAATCAGTTGTGCTGCTTCATATTTTTGTAGAAACTATGATACATTCTTCTTTTCAGGATTCTTTGATGAATTGAAAGTTGAAAAGAACTCAATTTATTTGAAATAGAAATATTTTGTAACATTGTAATGTAAATGTCTTTACTGTCACTTTTGATCAATTTAATGCATCCTAAAGATTTTAACTTTTTTTTTCAGCAACAACACATTAAATTAATCAAAAGTGACCGTAAAGACATTTATAATGTTACGAAAGATTTCTTTCAAATAACTGTTGCTCTTTTGACCTTCCTATTCATCTAAGAATCCTGAAAATATATATATAATCACAGTTTCCACAAAAATATAAAGTAGCACAACTGTTTTCAACATTGATAATAAGAAATGCTTGTTTCTATTTCAGACATAAACATATTTTAGAAATGTTAATGTTTATATTTTTAAATGCATTAAAATAGTTATTTTTAAATTATAATATTTCACAATATTAATCTTTTTACTATATTTTTTATCAAATAAATGCAGCCTTGGGGACCATATATAAGAGATTTTGTTCAAAAATTTTACCAACCCCAAACATTTGAACAGTATATGATAATGCATTTTTTTAGGTCATTAATTCGGCCACTATTTACATTTACATTTTTGGCAGATTGTTTTAGCCAAAGCAATTTACATTGCATTCAAGGACTTTATCAATTCATTCCTTGCGAATCAAACCCATGACCATAGCATTACTAGCGCCATGCTCTGCTGTTTGATCTATATTTATAAATATCATGTGCTCTAATTTCTCTGTTGGCACCTAAAGCAATACACCCCTATAGTGGTGTGCCATAAAATTGTGGCTAAGCTCGTGGCTGGTTAAGCAGGAAGCTGCTGGTTTGATAATTTCAAGTGAGTCAACTACAATCGTTATTGTGCTCTGGAGCAAGGTATAAAGTAATCAAAATTGAATTCAAAATGAAAAATTCAAAATGACATCAAAATGAAATGATATCTCTGCCTCTGAAACAAATTTTCCTTTCAACTGACGTCACCCTGTCCATGCTGGCAAGTAATGATTTGAAAAACAAGTGTTAGTATTGGTATATCTCCTCTAACCTATCATTTATGTCAATCATAAGTAGTAAGTTCATTTTATTTTATTTATTTATTTTATGGTGGTTGTTTCATAACTGTCAAGCCTTCTTGTTAGCAGAAATGCGACGTTTGCAATTCACCCTAGAACAAAAATAGGATTAAGAAAGTTTCATTTGAACTCATACTTCTCTATAACAGTTTCCACTTATAATGACTGAAAAACTTTCAATGAACTAACCTTTAATAAATGTCAAAGTCACATTTAGCACTCCTCCATGTCAAAATGACTGAGATGGCCAATCAAATCAAAGAATGTGGGGGGCAGGGCTTTAGCATTCACGGATTGCATTCCAATTTTAGACAGGCACTCGCAAACTCCCCTAAGCACTTCCCCTCGGGGGAATCCCCGCTGCCATTTTGAACTGCATTCCACTTCATGAACTGGACGATGGGAGTTTATGTGGACAAATCCTCGCCCCCTCGATTTTGACCTATATTTACACTTCAGTTAGCTCCATAGACCACAATATAACACAATCATGACATCATCGCAGATCGCATTTAATTTATCCCCACCCCAAATAACTAATAAATAGGACATTGCAAAGCAGCGCCAGTAGTAGGCACTCATGCAGCATAATCAATGATGTACATCCGAGTAAACGAGATGGAGGGAAGTTAGCGAGTAAAGGGCATAAAAAATGAACTGGAACGCAGCCGATTGGGATTGGGAGCAGGCGGTTTTATCCTTACTGCAGGCGGGAGTGGGTGGTCAAAAAAAATATAGCGCAGGTCCCGCCATTCCACGATTTGGTGCATAACAAGAATGCTGAAGTTACATAAGCACTAGGCTAACTGCAAGCACTAGGCTAACTGCAGTAGTCGGTATTACACGGACGGTGCATTCCAAATGGGATATGTCGCCCTCCGAAGGGCACTTCAGAGTGAAGACAATCATGGCCGCCATATTGAAGGGTCGCTCCAAACCGAAGTGCTCAAAACTGGCCACTTCAAAGGGCCCTTCGGAATGAAGGATTTCGAAGGGTACAACTGATGAACACTTTGAGCCTCACGATTCTTTGCGCAGATTCTTTCCATGATGATGGGGCCTCTGTGTGGGCACGGGATGATGACGCAGAAGGGCACTTTAAGAAACAGTTGTTTGGTCCCCTACACCCTTCAACCCTTCGAAGCTCTCACTCCGGAGGGTAAACCCTTTGAAGGGATTAGGGCATAGGGATGAGCCCTTCCGAATGGAACCATGGCCGTAGCCAGGGTTTGAAAATGAGTGAGGTCTGGGGTGGGGTTAAGAATTGTTCTATTTCAATAACTCCTGCAAATACAATTATTTATATACACTATAAACACTTATAAAGGGACAGACATGTAGATGTTTGTGAAAGATGTTTTCTCTGTTTTGGAGGGATACCATATTTTTTGCATCAAAATTTGGTAGTATTTTAGGTTAGGGTGGATAATTTTATCAGTTGTTTATTAATCATGCAACAATACAAATTACTGCTATAGTTTTCATTAATAATCATTGATGATAACTTTGTCTAGTGCTCTTTATTAATGTTTTTAGCATGACTTTGTGAAAATTTAAAGGGGTCATATGATGCAATTTCAAAATTTCCTTTCTCTTTGGAGTGTTACAAGCTCTTGGTGCATAAAGAAGATCTGTAAAGTTGCAAAGACTAAAGTCTCAAACTCAAAGAGATATTCTTTATAAAAGTTAAGACTTGTCCACGCCTTCCTAAAACGCCTCATTTAAACACGCCCCCACATGGGTTCGCCGATCACAAATGCAGACATGGTTTTATGGTTTACAAGGCGCGATACGCAACGCAACGCGTAAAAAGACAGTATAAGTCATTATAATCAGTAATTATGTCCCCACTGAATGCAACAAATGCCTCGCTTATGATGGGTTTTATTGGTTTTGTCTCGTCATGCCGGGACACGGCGTTGTACGCCGATTACATTACTTGCCCATTACTTGCTATAGTGTCATCAGCTGTTGTGGTGAATCTGAAGTTGCGCGCGTGTGTGTGTATGGAAGCATATAGGTAGCGAAATTTAATTTAAATTGCAATATGCAAAATGGCAACGCAATATTCAAAATGGCAATGTATTTCTGTATTTAAATTATGTGTGTGTGTGTGTGTGTATGTGTTCAGTATATTACGAGTGTAATGCTTCATTATGAAGTAAGTATTAGCCAATTGTTTCTGTAACTCGCATTCTAAAACCACTAAATGATCCTCCTCCGGAAGAGGTCTGAAGGTGTGAAGGCTTTTTTTTTTCTTGTTAGTGAGAAAAATAGCCTCTCTATTTCCTCTCTGCCTGTTATAGCAACTTTCAGTCTAGTACTCACACAGAGGCTTCCAGTCCTGTAATCACAATGGTATCAGGTGGAGGATTCATTTACATCTCTCTTGAAGTGCTCATTGCAGTGGGATGCTGTCTGGGCAATATGTTGGTGATCTGGGCCGTGTGGAGAAGTGGAGCCCTGAACAAACCCACTTTCTGCTTGATCGTGTCTCTGGCGATGGCTGATTTCCTGGTTGGGGCCGTGGCAATTCCTCTGGCTGTGACTGTGGACATCCAAATCAAAATCCCTTTCCATGCCTGTCTCTTCATCAGTTGTTTTCTCATCGTGCCGCTGCAAGCGTCAGTGCTCACCCTCCTGGCTATTGCTGTGGACCGATGTCTGCGGGTTTGCATCCCTTTCAGGTGATTCGGCCTATTATATCAATATTGTTAATAGTGATATTACAACACATTTTAAGTTAATAATATAATAGGTTGATAATATTAATAAATGTGCATTGTGCAATAAAGAAATTCTCCAAATTATAGTTTTATATCAGTAAGTGATATGTCAATAAATATGTTAACGGATTTGAATGTTACTTAGTATGAAATAAATGTATTTTAAACAAGTTATTGAAGAGATTTTCTTTCTTTCTTTTTTTTTTCTTTTTTTTTTTACTGGGTTACGCCCCTTTTTTCTCCCAACCCTAGTAACGCCCCTGACTAATGGACCAATGATGACGCTTAAACCCGCCCTGATTTACGCGAAACTCTAACCGCAACATTTGGAAAAGCAAGTGCAGAACATGGAAACAAGAGCGAAGGGAAAAACTGCATAAGCATACAAAAATTAAAAATATGAGCAGAATAGAGCACAAAAAACAGAGAAATATAACCAAGGAAAACATGATTTTGTGTATAAGTCGGATAATTTCGCATTAATATTTCAGTTTTGTGCAATATGATTTTAAATGTTTAACGTTTTGATTCATGCTTATTTTTTTTTAAATGCATTATTAAATTTTTGATTTACGCTTATTATTTTTCGATCCGTGACCATTGTTTGCTATTCTGAAAACTTTCATTTTAAAATTTTGTGCAAGATATTTTTACTTGCGTTTTTAAATTTTGGTTTCACGCTTGCTATTTTTTATCCGTGACTGCAATACATTTGGCAGGAATTTGATCCCATAGCAGTTGTTGTTGTTTATTAAATATTGTTATTCAATAAATAATATTTTATATAAATAATAGTAGTATTTACTAATAGTATTTAGTTTTGGGAAACTGTGTGTGTGTGTGTTCGTGATGATGATTTTAGTTACATTATTTTGCCATTAGACGCGGCAAGAGACTGTTTTTACCAAGTGTGCCTCACAAGCGCTGAAAAGTGAAGCCAAAACGTTTCGATTGCCCCTAGGTGGCTGGTCCCAGTCAAAGTCCCTTTAAAGGAATCATGAACTGCCTTTGTTTTTTATTTTGTACAGTTCTCTGGGGTCCACTTATAATGTTATCAAAACATAATTTAGAAGTAATAGGATATTTTCTGTCCTGTTTTCGACCCCCTAATCAGAACACTCTGTTTGAATAGGCGTGGCAGATTGTAGACTCTGAAGTAAACGCCCACTGCTATGATTGACTAACCCTCCGTTCCAATCAGAAGGGCTCATCCCTATTCCCTAAATAGGGTTTAAAGGGTTTACCCTCCGGAGTGAGAGCTTTGAAGGGTTGAAGGGTGTAGGGGACCAAACAACTGTTTCTTGAAGTGCCCTTCTGCGTCATCATCCCGTGCCCACACAGAGGCCCCATCATCATGGAAAGAATCAGCGCAAAGGATCACCATCAGTTGTACCCTTGGAAATCCTTCGTTACGAAGGGCCCTTTGAAGTGGCCAGTTTTGAGCACTTCGGTTTGGAACGACCCTTCAATATGGTGGCCATGATTTTTTTCACTCCGAAGTACCCTTCAGAGGGCGATATATCCTGTTTGGAACGCACCGTAAAAGTTGTGTATGTTTGACAGCCTACATCCTTCACAGATGGACACTGCTGTGATTTAGGTTAAAAACGCATAACTACTCATATCAAACGATCTGTCAGAAGAGACAAAGCAATATGACGATGTAATGAAAACAGTTACACTTGTGTTGCGACATTACTGTCAGATCCAATATAGTCTGCACAGCGTCGTCTTTTAGTTTCAATCTTTTTGAAAATCCTGTGTCGAATTGTGCCTTGTTTGTAAACGAATCCGCTGTAAAATGAAGTGAACAATAGACCGAGTTCTTACTGATGCGGTCTGGATCTTCATTAAAAATAAAGTTCATGCACTCTTTCCTAACGTTGGGATCAGAGGGAAGGCAATGCAAATACTGTTTTTTTTTTTTTTTTCACAACTTGGCTCTGCACAGCATCTTGTTGTCTTCAGAGCCATCTTTATCATTTGGTTTCTGCATAGACCTGTGCGTTCGCCTCTCTCTCGGGGCTAAACAGGCAGTGATGCCGATTTTCTTCTGCGGAGGCGGTGCTTATCCACACTAATACCTCATAGAGTAGAACATTCCAAAAGCTGTGGCATGCAAGTGCAGCTCCTATCTCTTTGAATGGGGAAGCATAAAATTCTCCAAAACTGTTCGCCAAGCTTGCGATTAAATTTCATATTTGAAATCACCAGTGAATGACAATAGCTGTCTCATAAATGTTGTTTCTTTTGCTCAAATAACATTAGAATAAGCTTATTGGCTCTTTAAAAAAAAGAGATTGGCTCTTTTATTTAGGAGGAGGGGCTTCCTTTGATAGAGTAGCCATATTGAGCATTGCATTTCTCCCCATTCAAAACTATACGAGTGGCACGTCTTGGGTATTCTATTGTCTTTGTCCCAGTATAGATCATAAACCCGCGCTCTCCATTTAATGGGACGTCAGACAAGAGAAAATAATTCAATTACACTTCAAATAATTTTTTCCCAAAGATGGCTTTTGTCATTTTATGTAGTTTTTATCACGCTGATGTAAGTTCAAGTGTTCGTTTTTTAAATAAGTTAGGATTTAGTTAGTTATGTGATGCTATAAAAACGGTAGTGTGACATCGTGATTGACAGCTGAGATTGACGGCTTCTCTGAGCGAACTGAGGCGCCAACAGACTTTTTGGAATTTTCAGGAGGAGATTGGAGTTGTATTTATCTTCATTTTAACAAGCCCCTTGTACAGCTATCAGCAGGCAAAAATTGGAGCGGTCAGGTGGGGTGTCCTTGCGATCGACTCTGCGGGAGTGTGGGCGGGACACGGCTCCACTTCACTCGCTACTGCGCAAACTCAGGTCCCGAATCAGCACAAGATGTCAGCGCCCTATTGGGAAACTAGCGGCTTCACTTTTCTTCAGTGGAAGAGAGTGAATGTGTGTCGTCTGTCTTTTTTTACAGTATATGGTTTTTACGAGTCAGCAGTGAAGACTTTTATGTTGAAAGAGACAGTGAAACGCGGTTGTAAACAAGGAAGTCATTTTTACTTTCAACAACACATTAAGACGCAGCCAACAAATGTACTGAGCAGCGCTGTCATTGGAAATCACTCTTAACAGATGAAAGGATAGTACGACAAAGATATTTCCTCAGCGTACATTCAAACTAATGTTTTATTGTGAATATGAGATTGAGCTGAAGAATGAATGCTGTGTCAGATGCAGGTAATCACACTCGCTGAGTCAATCTCTCTCTAATAATACCCTACTACACATGCAACACTGCTTTTAATCAGTGGTGTATAAAGTACCTGAAAGCCATACTCAAGTAAAAGTACAGATATCCTACCAGACAATTACTTTGGTAGAAGTTGAAGTCACCGTTTAGAATATTACTTGAGTAAAAGTCTTAAAGTATGTGATATTTATTGTACTTAAGTACGAAAAGTATTTTATAAATCTTAAACGTACTTAAGTATTGAAAGTAAAAGTACAAGTAAATGCAAAATGGAAAAGAAGCAAATAAATAATATATCAAATGTTCATACACAGCTTGAGTTGCAAGATTGTGTTCAGTTTTAACTCTTTCTTCCATTTTGCATTTTTGGGTAAGAATAAGAAGCACTTCATCCGGTACTTAGTGTCTTTCATTCCAACATA
>NW_015659931.1:115018-128389 GCF_001515625.1 Sinocyclocheilus rhinocerous | reverse complement strand
AAATTCTCCAAAACTGTTCGCCAAGCTTGCGATTAAATTTCATATTTGAAATCACCAGTGAATGACAATAGCTGTCTCATAAATGTTGTTTCTTTTGCTCAAATAACATTAGAATAAGCTTATTGGCTCTTTAAAAAAAAGAGATTGGCTCTTTTATTTAGGAGGAGGGGCTTCCTTTGATAGAGTAGCCATATTGAGCATTGCATTTCTCCCCATTCAAAACTATACGAGTGGCACGTCTTGGGTATTCTATTGTCTTTGTCCCAGTATAGATCATAAACCCGCGCTCTCCATTTAATGGGACGTCAGACAAGAGAAAATAATTCAATTACACTTCAAATAATTTTTTCCCAAAGATGGCTTTTGTCATTTTATGTAGTTTTTATCACGCTGATGTAAGTTCAAGTGTTCGTTTTTTAAATAAGTTAGGATTTAGTTAGTTATGTGATGCTATAAAAACGGTAGTGTGACATCGTGATTGACAGCTGAGATTGACGGCTTCTCTGAGCGAACTGAGGCGCCAACAGACTTTTTGGAATTTTCAGGAGGAGATTGGAGTTGTATTTATCTTCATTTTAACAAGCCCCTTGTACAGCTATCAGCAGGCAAAAATTGGAGCGGTCAGGTGGGGTGTCCTTGCGATCGACTCTGCGGGAGTGTGGGCGGGACACGGCTCCACTTCACTCGCTACTGCGCAAACTCAGGTCCCGAATCAGCACAAGATGTCAGCGCCCTATTGGGAAACTAGCGGCTTCACTTTTCTTCAGTGGAAGAGAGTGAATGTGTGTCGTCTGTCTTTTTTTACAGTATATGGTTTTTACGAGTCAGCAGTGAAGACTTTTATGTTGAAAGAGACAGTGAAACGCGGTTGTAAACAAGGAAGTCATTTTTACTTTCAACAACACATTAAGACGCAGCCAACAAATGTACTGAGCAGCGCTGTCATTGGAAATCACTCTTAACAGATGAAAGGATAGTACGACAAAGATATTTCCTCAGCGTACATTCAAACTAATGTTTTATTGTGAATATGAGATTGAGCTGAAGAATGAATGCTGTGTCAGATGCAGGTAATCACACTCGCTGAGTCAATCTCTCTCTAATAATACCCTACTACACATGCAACACTGCTTTTAATCAGTGGTGTATAAAGTACCTGAAAGCCATACTCAAGTAAAAGTACAGATATCCTACCAGAAAATTACTTTGGTAGAAGTTGAAGTCACCGTTTAGAATATTACTTGAGTAAAAGTCTTAAAGTATGTGATATTTATTGTACTTAAGTACGAAAAGTATTTTATAAATCTTAAACGTACTTAAGTATTGAAAGTAAAAGTACAAGTAAATGCATAATGGAAAAGAAGCAAATAAATAATATATCAAATGTTCATACACAGCTTGGGTAGCAAGGTTGTGTTCAGTTTTAACTCTTTCTTCCATTTTGCATTTTTGGGTAAGAATAAGAAGCACTTCATCCGGTACTTAGTGTCTTTCATTCCAACATAAGAAAACATTTATGGAATCTGCATCTGAAATAGAATTTAGATTTATTTACACAGTTTAATGTAGGCCTATTTCAGAGGGGACATGGATGCATTTAACCTGCCATTACAGATGCATAAATAGGCCTAATGTTTTGTTTTTAACATAAAACGTTGAATACTGATATTTGAAATAACGTTCCTTCGTTACTAGTTCTAAAGTGACGTTTTGGAATTAGTAACTGAGGCTTGGGCTCAGCTGTTAAACTGTCAACTTTAGATTTGAATCCGTGTCGGAATGAAGTAGTTCTGCACAAAAGAGGGTTTTTAAAGACACTCCGTTTTTGTTTCTTATGTATTTACATACTCGTGCCGTCAAACTGTTGTAGAAATGGCCTGCGGCTGGATCACAGCTGTGCCGATATACAGCCATATCTCACGGCTATTCCTGTGATATTGCTCATTTATGTTATGTTATGTTGTTATATTATATTATATTATATTTTGTTGGAGAGGTGACACATTCAAAAAATTGAAACAACATTGGAGATATGGAATTTTCTTCATTTAAACCTGGAAAGGGAAAGTTTTAGAATTTTGAAACATTTTTTAAAAATTATGTGAAATTAAGAAGAAATATTATTTAAGATTCTCTGCTATCTTTAGATCAAATAATCAAATAAATGATTAAATAAAGCAGTTTGATCATGTCAATTCCATTGTGCAGATTGTCTTGCTTTGAAGCTAAAGACTTTTTATACAATTTCTTTGCTTGTAATGAAAAATATTTAAATACATTTTTAAATGGTATATTATTAGTATAATATATTTATAGAAATATTTTAAATTATTTATTATAATATGAAATAGAAGCATTTTCAGATCCTAATGCAAAATGACATTTGCAACATTCAGCGCAATGTTAGTTTTTAAGAAATATTGGGCAAAATTGATTTTGATGCTCTTCTTTGCTCTACAGGTACAAGTCTACAGTCACTAAGAAGCGCTCATGGTTCCTCGCCGCTATGTGCTGGATTCTGGCATCTGTTCTGGGCTTCTTACCCATGTTTGGATGGTACAACAATGACGCACTGACACGTTACAACTCCACCTCCATAGACTGTCAGTTCATTGTTGTCATTCCCATTACATACCTGATCCACTTCATCTTTGAGGGCTGTTTTCTTCCTCCATTGGCAGTCATGATCGCTTTGTATTGCTATATCTTTTTAAAAATTAGAAGTGGAAGAGCAGGTATGTCAGCTGAAACCAGTACATATAAACAAAAGGAGCACAAACTGGCTACCTCTCTGGTTTTAGTCTTGGCTCTTTTTATTGTTTGCTGGCTGCCGTTACACACGATACAATCCATCACATACTATAACCAGAGTATACATGTACCGCCCATTGCTTTGTACTTTGGCATTCTCCTCTCTCATGCCAACTCGATGGTAAACCCTGTAGTGTACGCCTTCAAAATCCCTAAGATAAAGCGGGAGTACGGGAAGATTTGGAGGAGGGTAATTGGTCAACAGCAGCAGGCAGATACAAACAGCAGCAGGACTCCTGCTAGTAATACCACTGATAACCATGATGGACGAGTTCATGTGAAAATCAGTCCACAGGGGGGAGCCAATGACATGACTGACTCCATAGTACAATAAATACTGTGTATATTTATTATGTATATATAAATAAACACACATGCATGTATATATTTAAGAAAAATGTTACGTTTGTATATTAAATATATTTTATATAATATAAATTATATAAATATACACATGTAAATACTTGTATATATTTACAAAATAAATACTGTATGTGTGTGTATTTATATAATAAATTTACACAGTACACACATATTACAATAAAAACTTATTTTGGATGTGATTAATCTTTTGACAGCACTAAAATATACACACACACACACACACACACACACATATATATATAATATATATATATATATGTGTGTGTGTATATTTAACATCACTTTTTTTCAGACTAAACCTAACCTTTCTAATCTTACTTCAGGTTGCAGTTACACTGTTCTGCCAGTAGGGCGCCTCAAAACACCACAGTCAAAGTCTGAGAGTAACTGTAGTTAACAAAGTCCCTTTCAAGTATATATCTATAGTCTTTGGTACTTAACTGAGTAACTGTATGAGGTGTCTGGCTGAATGTGTATAATACTGCACATGTATGTGTAGTTTAGTGCACAATAATATGTCTGTACAATATTACAAATACGAACCTGCAGTGATGTACAAAACAAGTTGTTTAAAATAATAATAAAAAAGCTTCATTATGAAGTACATATATGAGATGTTATTTGTGACTTTCATAATGTCTAAGCAATGTTCATAATATTCTTTTTAGAATAAGTCACTGAAAGAGTCACCCTTTATTTAAAGGTGACATATTGTGCCCCTTTTTACAATATGTAATATAAGTCTCTGGTGTCCCCAGAATGTGTCTGTGAAGTTTCAGCTCAAAATACTCCACAGATCATTTATTATATCAATTTGAAAATGCCTATTTTGAGTGGAAGCAGAAACAAGCTGTTTTTCGGGCCTGTGTCTTTAAATGCAAATGAGCTGCTGCTCCCCGCCCCCTTTTCCAGAATAGAGCTGCGCCATTACAGCTCGAACCTGCTAAAATCATCCGTTTTGGTTCTGATTATCATGTTTACAAAAAGATTCGGTTATGTCTGTGAAGGTAAACAGCTGGGAAATAAATCGCTTGTTTATTTTAGATCTGTGTGGCACCAGCAATATACAGTAAATAAATCAATAAATCCACTGCTCTCTTGTCTCCTCTGAGGCTGGGACTCTAACTAGTGTTCTGTGCTCATCTGTGCAGCCAAAGACAGAACAGTTAGCATGTTTTGCTCAAACCTTCGCCATGGCATTAGAGCTGGTACATGTCTGTCGCTTGCGAGATCAAAATGACGGCGCCTTGACACTGTTGCCAACTCTTGCGAAACAAATAAGCAACCGCAGCTTCAAAAACAAGCCCAATATTTTTTGATCATTTATTATCATCAATATTATTTATTATCAATTATTTATTACCAATAAATGAGCCCGCAACATATTAAACTGAACACTTAGGTACAGGTACACTTAAAACCTGGAAAAGTCAGATTTTCATGATATGTCACCTTTAAATTTAACATTTACATTTAATCATTTAGCAGACACTTTTAACCAAATCGAGAAAAAAAAGAGAACAAAAGAAGCAATCAAACCAACAAGGGCAGTAATATGTAAGTGCTGTGACAAGTCCCAGTGTAACGTGGTACATGTAAATAAATAATAAATAAAATAAAAAACAAGTAGATAGAATAGAAAAGAATAGACAACACTAGTGTTAGAAGATCCTTTTTTTTAATAAATAAATAAAAAGAAAACAATAGAAATAGAATAGAGAGTGCTAGTTTTAGAGGGTCAAGGTATATACAGTATATATATATATATATATATATAAATCAAAGACAATAATTTTAATGTGCTTCATCAGGATGACCAAAACTGCATTGCCGATACGATAACACATTCTGAATTTTAAAATAAAAATGAATCATATTAACAAATAAAATAGCAGTATTGCAAAATAAAATATAGTAGCAAAATAAAATTTAAAAAATGAAAGTAACAGTGCAGAATAAACTAAGAATGATAACAATAACAACTATAATAACAACAGTATGATACTTTACTAATACTACTTTTTTATTGACCAATTTTACTTTTAACATTTACAAGTAGACCGGTTAAAGATACTCCAGTCACTCTGTCTCAACATCTACTCTACTCTCGTTCATTGTGTCTCTCAAGGAAGGCAATAGACTGTATAGTTATCACCTGAATAGGATGAGATCCTTCCCACAAACTATACAACCTACTACCTCAGCTTGTGGAGACACACAGATCTGCAGGTTCACAGGAGCACAGCTTCAGAATGGAGAAGATATAGGCTATAAATGAGGACAACTGAAGTAGCTTAAAACATCATTTAAAGTGTTTCACGCAGTTTCTTCAGTAGACAGCTGGTTAATCTGCCTCCGTAAGAAAGACAGTAGATTGTATAGTTATCTCAAAGGGAGGTTTTATACTCCACAACTATTCAATCTACTACCTCAGCTTTAGGGACAGAAACAAACATGCCGTGGATGTCGTTTCTTCACCGAATCTGCACAGGGATGATAATGAAAAATTTTAATTATTTAAAATTACATTAAAAGGCTTGCTTTATTTATTTATTTATTTTAATTTATCTAAAAACTTACATTTATTGATCTAAAAATTATTATTTATTTAAAAATTATTTAGTCATAAACCCTCCCATAGACAGCAAGGTAACTACCACGTTCAAGGTCCAGAAAAGTACCAAGATGATCGACAAAGTAGTCCGTGACAAATGGGCAAAACCTAGGATAGTGGCACATTTTAAAAATGTAAAATTACAACTAACTAGTATTTGGGGTGAAAGTAATTCGTTTTATAATATGCATTAAAGCAGTATTACACTTATTGTTTTTATGCTTAAACCCTTTTTCGTCTTTGACCCATATACATATTCATATATTAACAATAAATATACCATTTATATATTGTCTTTTTACTTGATTAAAATCAATAAAAAATATCATTAATCATAGATTTTAAAATAAAGCACTGGCTCCATCTCCCCATTTCTTGTCGTTCACAATGACTTTCAAAGTGCAGAAGGCAATTCTATTTCAGTATTTCCTTCTTTGTGTCTTCCTGATTTTCTTTTAAAAGATTAGCGACATAATCAACAAGTACAAGTCGGCTGTAGCAGCGTGCTAATTTGTTCAACCTGAAGGAGAACTCCTGGCATGAAGCAGAGGTGAGCCGCACGAGGAAATAGTGCCGGTTTTCTCTTTGCACTCTTCACATGCCTGTGGTGTTGCATGCCGTTTAATTGCCTGAAGTAAATCGCTGCATTTGAACGCAGCTTTCCCAGCTGTCCGCTTTTAAATAACGCTACATGTTGTCTGCTAGCAAAGCATGAAAGGGAGGGAAAAGGACCAAACAAAATGGCCGCCTTCCTGCCATCTTAAACGAGTGTGCAGTTACAAGTCAAGAACGTGTGTGAAGATGAAACTGGCTTGTAGGCTACTTATTTGTAGAAAGGTGAATGATTGCACAGTAACTGTAAGTATACTGTAAATATATATTGCTAAAATCGAAACCTTTATAACCCTAACAAAATGATTGTGACAGTAATACCATGGTACTGTTAGATTTCTATATTCTGGTAAGCACTGTAAGGTAATTCAAAGAAAAACAATTACATTTATTTGTATGATTTCATTACGATTATGGTCAAACCGTGGTACTTTCTAGAGACTTTTTATAGTCAAACCGTGATACTTTTTAAGGATCTAAATCATGACTAAAAATAGGATAAAAAAATTATTATTAATAATAATAATTATATAATGTGTATGTTTTTCCTGCTTACTGTTTTTCTTAAAACCGTAATAAATTTTTTCGGGATTCTTTGATGAACAGAAAGTTCAAAGGAACCACATTTTTAAAAAAAATATATAAATCTTTCATAACATTTTAAATGTCATTACTGTCACTTTTGATCAATTTAATGCATCTTTGGTGAATTAAAATATATATATATATATGTTCTTTTACAAATCAGCATATTAGAATGATTTCTAAAGGATCGTGTGACACTGAAGACTGGAGTAATGCTGCTGAAAATTCAGCTTTGATCACTGGAATAAATTACAATTTAAAATATATTTAGATAGAAAACTGTTATTGTAAATTGTAATAATATTACACATATTTAAATGTATTTCTGAACAAATAAATGCAGCCTTGGTGAGCATAAGAGACTTTAAAAATCTCATAATTGCATATATCATGTATAAAATTGTGAAATTAATTATGGCGAGACACTGCAGGTGAATAGGGTAAAAAAAATAACCAAGGGTTCCCAAACTTCTGAAGGGGGTAATTTTAATAATTTCAGCTTTTTTTTTTGTCTTGTGGACTATATGTAAATATCATAAACAAAATATCTTACTCAGGACACAGCACTAAATAAAAAATAACATGCATTTTGTATGATCTCTCTTTTGTTAAAATTATTCACTTCACATTTTCACAGATTCTGCAAGAGGTTCCCAAACTTTCACATGCCACTGTGTATATATATATATATATATATATATATATATATACACAGAATATATATGAAATAGAAATGTTTGCATTGTTATAATACACAGATGATGGCGTCCCAGCATGATGGAGCTGTGGTGGCAGACGGGGGTCACCCGGGGGGGACCAAAAGAATGGACTGCCATGGCAAAGGGGCGGGACGGCGGCACCGTGTCTTTGCATAAATTAGCATGTGAACCGAGGAACTGAAAGACACTGGGGCAGGACATTAACATTCTGAATTCCTCTTTGGCCTAATTAATGGCAGTGATTGAAATGTTTTGGCCTGGCAGTTGGCCGAGACAGCGGGGACCCGGTGGAGAGTCTCATAATTGAGATGTTGGATCAGTTAAAGGGCTGAGAAATCAAGAAGTGATACACTGCAAAAATAGATTTTCTTACTTAGAATTTTTGTCGTGTTTTCCAACATAAATATCTAAACATTCTTACAACAAATCAAAATACATTTCATTTTGAAGCAAAGTGACTTAAGATATTAAGTCTTGTTTTCTGAAAAAATCGAAATAATGTGCATTTATGTTTAACCCTCTGGGCCTCTTCAGTCAGAACTGACAGAAAAAAATTACGTCTTGAATTTTGTATAATTTTTGCAACCCAGTCTCATAAAAATACGCGTCTTGCAAAAATGTGCCCCCATGTACGTATTTGCCATGAGACTGGGTTGAATTTTTGGCTTCATGGGAATGGGGTGACACTTGGTGACTTTTGTCGCATTAGCTATGTGACATAAATATCTAAATATTCTTTCAATAAATCAAAATACATTTTATTTAGAAGCAAAATGACTTGAGATATTAAGTCATGTTTTCTGAAAAAATCGAAATAATGTGCATTTATGTTTAACCCTCTGGGCCTCTTCAGTCAGAACTGACAGAAAAAAATTACATCTTGAAGTTTGTATAATTTTTTGCTTCATGGGAATGTGATGACACTTGGTGACTTTTGTCATTGCATTAGCTGTGAACACAAAAAAAATCATGGATATAATTTAAAGGTCAAAAACATGAAAAAGTAACACTCAGTATCTTATAAATATTGCATAGTATCATAAAATCCCCTCAAAATTCTAAATAACATTCAAAAAAAAGGTATTTCGCGTCTTGCAAAAATGTGCCCCCATGTACGTATTTGCCATGAGACTGGGTTGAATTTTTGGCTTCATGGGAATGGGGTGACACTTGGTGACTTTTGTCGCATTAGCTATGTGACATAAATATCTAAATATTCTTTCAATAAATCAAAATACATTTTATTTAGAAGCAAAATGACTTGAGATATTAACTCATGTTTTCTGAAAAAATCGAAATAATGTGCATTTATGTTTAACCCTCTGGGCCTCTTCAGTCAGAACTGACAGAAAAAAATTACGTCTTGAAGTTTGTATAATTTTTTGCTTCATGGGAATGGAATGACACTTGGTGACTTTTGTCATTGCATTAGCTGTGAACACAAAAAAAATCATGGATATAATTTAAAGGTCAAAAAAATGAAAAAGTAACACTCAGTATCTTATAAATATTGCATAGTATCATAAAATCCCCTCAAAATTCTAAATAACATTCAAAAAAAAGATTTCTGAACAAAAATGTTATACATTGATTTTCCTGGAAAAACTTTTGACTGCAAAGGTACCAAGTGTGACCCAAAAATGAAGAGGCCCAGAGGGTTAAAACATGAAAAATATCTGCCAGTGGGGTCAGAAAAATAAACCTAATTCAAAGGGGAAACCAGATTTTTTTTTTCTGACCTCATTAGCAGATTTTTCTTTCTTAGTTTTCAGAAAACAAGTCCTACTAATATCATATAATGTTGCTTAGCTGTGAACACAAAAAAAATCATGGATATAATTTAAAGGTCAAAAAAATGAAAAAGTAACACTCAGTATCTTATAAATATTGCATAGTATCATAAAATCCCCTCAAAATTCTAAATAACATTCAAAAAAAAGATTTCTGAACAAAAATGTTATACATTGATTTTCCTGGAAAAACTTTTGACTGCAAAGGTCCCAAGTGTGCCCCAAAAATGAAGAGGCCCAGAGGGTTAAAACATGAAAAATATCTGCCAGTGGGGTCAGAAAAATAAACCTAATTCAAAGGGGAAACCAGTTTTTTTTTTCTGACCTCATTAGCAGATTTTTCTTTCTTAGTTTTCAGAAAACAAGTCCTGCTAATATCATATAATGTTGCATCTCATGTAAATATATCTTGATTTAAAAATGTTTCGATATTTGGACTGGAAAACAAGACACAATTGGTTTTTACAGTGTGCATTTGAAATGTTTTATAGGCTGCACATCTGTGTAAAAAAGAGCATGTGTGCCATATAAATAGTGATAATAATTTGTGTTGATTGCAATAGAGTCTGATGTAAGCATGTTGCTAAACTAACTTGCTATGTTAATACTCACAAATATTGGGTGAAATTAATTTTTAGTCCGATTTTAGATTTTACTTTTCAGTATTTAATCAAATGTATGTTTCTAATCATTATTTCCCTCTCTCTGTCTTCCAGCTTGTTGCAGTGCATTCTGGGATTGCCTTACCCAGCAGGAAGTACGCCAGATTCTGGCCAAAACAAGGTACTTTATGAAGCGCCGTAATTCAGTTTTTTTGGCGTGTGCTTATGATGCATAAAATTTCGTCTAGTTAGGCAGCTCACTACGTTTGCTGTGTTGGTCCTATGGCTTCGTTTGACATTTTTCTTGGATCTCAAAAGGACTATTTGTTATTCCATCACAGTATATGGTCCACGTCTCACTGAAGTCCATGGATCATTACACAAAGTAATGGCTATGTCAACATGAGGCTAAATCTTTATGTCTTGTGAGAGATAATATATGCAAAGCTCTACATAAACAGTATAAGGCATTATAACTTGAACTCTCTCCTTCACCAGAGAGCAGATTCACATATGTATAACTCAATCATATTTGCGATTCAAACAGCATTTTGTATAACATATTTGGCAATGAGATACTTGTGATAAGATGGTGACAAACTAGAACAAGTTTGTCAGCGGAAGTGGTTTAGTTTCTCTAACCTCAATCTTGCGGTTAAACGCAAAGGTATTCGTTTTTTATTTCACCTCTGCTGTCAGTATTTCCTCATGTGTTTACATCTACTAAATGTATTTTATTTGAACTTTCATTTAGCTGTGGAGTGCAAACAGAACAGAGTTTTGTGCACAACATGCAAGTTATTTCCTTCAGATTTTTTTCCACATCTTTTTTTATATAAACGGCAAAAAAAAAAAAAGCTATAGAAACAGTTTTTCGATCAGAAATTGCTATTAAATTTGTATATATATATATATTTTGTTTTTGTTTTTGTTTTTTTTGGTTAATGCGCACTGATGCATCACAAACCATAAGACCAGGAATGTGTATTTAGAAAGTAAATTGGGTCAAATTAGATTTCTCTTTCAAACTTATGCAACCTAATATGCCTATTTAGCACCAAAAGGCTCTTTTATGCAAATCTGGTGCTATTTTATCTAGAAAAGCAATAAGTACTGCACTTACAGCATTGTGAGCTAAGGAACATTTTCGGCATATTTGCATGTTAATTGTCAGTAAATGTAATTAAATGCATTGTGATCATTATGAAAGTGAGTAAATATAGTCCTACCTGCTCATTAAAAGCGAGATGACACTTCACTTCCCGCATCTGAATTAGTAGAACTGTTATCTGCACCATTGTCTACTTATGCAGTGTGTTTAAACCCACGGTTGTGCAGCCGTGCAAATCCAGAGGCCTTTTGAACACGCTTATCATTTGCAGCATATTTTTGTGCCTTTCTGTGCATATTTTTCTTCAGATATTTTATAAAAGATGCATTATTGCTCTTTAAATGTCATGTAAATGTAATTAAATGCATCGTGACCATTAGTAAAGTCAGTAAAAAATAGTCCTACCTGCTCATTAGAAGTGGGATGACACTTCACTTCCCACATCTGAATTAGTCAAATTGTCCATTTATGCAATGTGTTTTAACCCACGGTGGTGCAGTGGTGCAAATCCAGAGGCCCTTATTACATGCTTATCATTTGCAGCGACCCCTAACAATCTGCAGAACTTCAGCTCTACGCCCTGGATGCAAAAATAGCAATTCTAAACAGGAAGTGCCTGTTGACCTTGTTTGTGTATGCGTTCAGTGTAAGTTCAGCACTTATCACGATAGCTGTATCGCAAACAGATGCAGCTTGCAACATTCGGCAGTGCGGTTGCAAAAATAGCGCTTTTTCTATATGATTTGTTGAATTAAAAAATATTATTGGAGTACGTCATACAAGAAAATATTGTGTCACTCTTATTTTGTATTTAATTCAGTGTTTGAAACTGTTGAGTGAAAACTGTTTCTACACCAATTTTTTTCAGTGTAGCTCAAACACAAAAAAAAGTTTTTTTTTTGTCATTGCCTTTGTTGACACTTGTTAATTAGGCCTGTAATAAAACACTGAAACTAACACTAAAAATGTAAGTAATTTCTGCACTGGAGTTGCAAAAATAATTATTGCTTCCAAATAGGTTTCCTCGAACACTGCCTGCAATGTTTTATTTGCTCATAAAAACAGTTAGTCCCGCCCACAAACTCACACCATTGGTCGAGAAGGTCAGGATTCTCAAGTAAACGTTTTGATAGCTCAAAACAAAGCCTAAGAGTTATTTTCCAGGGAAATAGCTTACTTATAGTTGTCACATTGAGCAAAGACAGAAGAAAGTATTTTAACATTGAAAATACAGCTTTGAATTAAGATTTTTGCATGCAGCATGTGCAAGTAAGAAGCCATGTGCTTTCGAAAGCTCATAACTTGATCTGTTAACTCTTTCTTTTCGATACCTGTGAGACAAATGTGATCTGAACTGCTACAAAATGAGACCTCGAATCACATTAGCGACAAATACCTGCTCTGGTGAGTGTCAGGCAGCCGTAATTACAGCTGGATGTCCCAGGGTTCGGCTGTTATCCACAAGGCTCTTTTTCTTCATAATGTGATGCTGTTTCTGGTGTTATTGCTTCAGAATTGCAGGTGATTACCAAAATATTTTTCCCGATAAAGGGTCTGTGACTTTGTTCCTGGTTACCACAAAGACACAGAGAGAAAGAGGGAGAGAGGGAGGGAGCACAAAAATAGCAGGAAGTAGAGAGGGCAGGCCAGAAAAAAAAATCATCAAGTAACGTGACAAGTTCATCTGAGGATAGTGAGGGAGGGGAGGAGGAAGTGTTTTCATTTTTTTCCTCTGTCACTCCTCCCACCACCTTACTGCTGTTTTTCGTACTCTGTTTTCTCTTTGTACAGTATTCAGGGCAGTTTTCATTTACAATAGTTTCGACGTCTCTAAAAGAATTACGATTCTTTGTTGACTGTGTTAATGAACTAACCAAGAGTAGTTAGGCAAACAAAACGTGAGGTGCTTTGGAATGGAAATGCAATGTATAATCAAAATGGCATAAATAATCTCCAAATGTGTTTTTAGTTCAATCGTAGATGAAAGAAAGACATATCAAGTGTGTTTTAATATTATTTGTATTATTATTATTTTTTTACACCTGTTAGTGAATATTTACAGTGACCAAAAGTCTGAAAAATTCAGAAAAACAAACAAACAAACAAACAAATATATATATATATATATATATATATATATATG
>NW_015659931.1:103232-114857 GCF_001515625.1 Sinocyclocheilus rhinocerous | reverse complement strand
ATATATATAATTAATTTAGAAGTCTCATTCTTCACCTTTTACAGTATGTTCTTCACTTTGGTCTCAGTCTTAGTCATTTCTAACGCTCAGTTCCTCCAAACATGTTAGACTGGAGGAAGAATAGATTTGTATGTGGTGTACCGCTTAACAGACAACCTAGAAGTAACAAATAACGATTATGAATCTTTTTGCAACGCTTTTAGTGAGATTGTAGGTTTAATTTTCTTCTCCTGGCAGAGTTTGGCGGGTAAAGCGCTGCTCTTTGTTTTGAAGGCCTCAGACATGTAACTTAGCACAAAAGAGCATATTTACCCTCTAGCGTACTGTAAATAGCAAACCGCATGTTTGTATAGCCTCTGAAAACATTTTTAAAGCTATTATGCAAACAGGTTGTATAAAAAGTAACAGTGGTCATGCACTGTCGCAAGGCAAACAAAACCAAGCAAAATCACTCGCACCCATTCATTTTGCTCAAACACATTTGGAGTTTATCTAACAATACTTGTTTTTTTATGAGAAAAAATGTCTCATCGGACAGAAACGAAACGGGCTTTATCATGGCGGCGGCAGATAAACGACACGTGCTGGAGGAAGATGAGGATGAGGAGCAGCGAAAGTCAGAGCAAAACGATGTTATTGCAACACAAGAAAGTTAAAAATGAAAAGTAAGCATTCGAACGAAAATGAAATGCTGGAAGTACCTGAGTGAGAGCTTTTCGCGGACCATCGCGGGAGACTCCGGATGGGGTAAAAAGTACGACTGTACTGTACGACGACCGGAAAAAGAAACAGCAGGGAGGAAGAAAAAAGAGGAGAGACCGTTTCCACGTCGCTCGCAAGACAAGGGGAAAAGCAGAGAGAGAGGTGTGCGAGCGAACAGCCCTTCTTACACGAACCCCTGCCAGCGCTGAGCAGATTCAGCTATGCCCTCCTATTCGCCTGCCCACTTCAGCCCCGCTGCCAAGAGAAGAGAGGTCACAACAGCATGAGAAAGGAAAAGAAAACAAGGCGGCAACTCTTGAGACCACCTTGCGGCTCGCTCTTTGGCTTCGTCTGTTGTTGTTGGGTTAGCAGCCAGTCCTCCATGTTTAATACCTCTATGGGTGTTGGCACAAAATGCTAAACACCGTCACCTGGCTCGGGCCTGGAGGCGAGGAGTGGAACTTGGTCCGAAACCAAGCGAAATAAGCAAATCTCAACCTATCCCTCAGGAGCGGGGCGTCGCTTAAAGAGAAAATGTTGATATCAGGTACATGTACTTACTCAGAGTGCCAAATCACGATCTGACACACGTCCTGAAATAAAAAGTTAAGGCTCCCGAAAGAGTCTTTTGTCAGCGTTTGGCATCTGTCCCAGGTACAAGCCTTTCGATTCCTGTTTTACAGAAGTCATTCGCTGCATCTTTAGCTGTCCTCCCATTGCCTGCATGCTTCATGCAATATATGTTGGATGTTTATCCATAGGCATTTGTGCTCATCAACTTTTGTTCGTGCCTTTGCTATGTGCATGTTCAAATTGAATTAAAAGTCGGGATCCTGAAAGCAAGTCCACGATTGTCAGCTTTCCCAGGTGAAACCAATTCAAGCTTCTTTTTTGAAAACTTTGAGTCCTTTTCAAAGAGTTCTTGCTGTGCCGAAGCAGGAGGGCAGAGTGAGAAAGTTAAACCCGAGGCGCCAGGACAAAGAGAGCGAGACAGAGACTTGTCACAGCACTTGTGGTCAAAGTTTGCGGTAATGCTGTACTATATCCTGCTCAGCTGTGGAGAAAACACGACGCAGCCGGACCAGTGCAATAATCCAGCGTCACCCTGCCAAAAATTGTGCTGTCTCTTTCCTGACGGTGCAGAGATGGTGACAGAAAGAGAGAGAGAGTTGCAATCGTCCTGTCTTCCTCTCCTTTCAGGCATTGTCATGGGCAGCACAGTGTGTGACGTCAGCACCCCCCTTTCGTCCTTTTGTTATTTGTCCATTTATTTCTCAAAGTACTGTCCTCATGTTGCATTTTCTCCCATTTTTGCTCTGTAAACTCTCTGGAGGGAAAGAAAGAACCATTTCTTGACGCCCGACTTGGGGAGAGAGAGGGACATGGATATAAATAAAGCACAAGAGCGCAAGTGAATAGAGAAAGAGAAGCTGCCCTTACAAATCTCTCAGTCTGTCTTCCTGCCTTCCGACCGGAGCTTGTAAACCTTTCAGCTATGGCGTCCAGGGCCGGCCTCCATTGGCACCGGTTCAAGAAGAGAGCTGGCTCCCGCTGACTGTTTCGGAGGAAGACAAGCTCACAGAGAGAGAGAGAGAAAGGGGGTCGGGCTGGTACCCATGAGGAGGGTGTCGGTACGGACAGTAGGTCAGGGTAAGGGGGGCGGCAGAGGTGGCACATGTGCCAACGGCAGCTGCTCTGGCAAACAAATATATATATATATATATATATATATATATATATGGATGTTTTTTATTAAAATCTAGATTTTGAATTACAGTACAGAATTTTAATTTAATCTGCATATATATACATATACATACATACACACACACACGTTTCTCAGCAAGGCTGCATTTATCTGATCCAAATTACAGTTCAATAAAATATATAAAATACATATATTAAATAAAATATAATATATATATGTGACCCTGGACCACAAAAGCAGTGTTAAGTCGCTGATATTTGTAGGTAGCAATAGCCAAAAATACATTGTATGGAATCGTCCTGTCTTCCTCTCCTTTCAGGCATTGTCATGGGCAGCACAGTGTGTGACGTCAGCTCCCCCCCTTGCGTCATTTTGTTATTTGTCCATTTATTTCTCAAAGTACTGTCCTCATGTTGCATTTTCTCCCATTTTTGCTCTGTAAACTCTCTGGAGGGAAAGAAAGAACCATTTCTTGACGCCCGACTTGGGGAGAGAGAGGGACATGGATATAAATAAAGCACAAGAGCGCAAGTGAATAGAGAAAGAGAAGCTGCCCTTACAAATCTCTCAGTCTGTCTTCCTGCCTTCCGACCGGAGCTTGTAAACCTTTCAGCTATGGCGTCCAGGGCCGGCCTCCATTGGCACCGGTTCAAGAAGAGAGCTGGCTCCCGCTGACTGTTTCGGAGGAAGACAAGCTCACAGAGAGAGAGAGAGAAAGGGGGTCGGGCTGGTACCCATGAGGAGGGTGTCGGTACGGACAGTAGGTCAGGGTAAGGGGGGCGGCAGAGGTGGCACATGTGCCAACGGCAGCTGCTCTGGGAGTTCAGACAGGGAGCATGAACCAGAGCAGAAAGAGGACACTCTACATCCCAAAGTTCTCCATTACTGGTGATGCTCTGCACTCTTAAAAATAAAGGCTGCAAAAGGGGGGTTTCACAACGATGCCATAGAAGAACCATTCCTGGTTCCCCAAAGAACCGGTTCATAAAATAAACATTTTTTTCTTAGTGTGAAGAATGTTTTTAAATTTAAAAAAATATATTTTTTCCACTATAACAAACCTTTTGTGCAATGGAAAATTGCATGGATGTTAAAGGTTCGTCACTAGACTGTCAATGCCAATAAAGCAACTTTCTTTTTAAGAGTGCAGGACACTCTTCTGTGCACCTTCTGCAAAGTGACATTGTAAATCTTCTTATATTTCATGGAAAAACTCTTTATTCTATACTATAGCCCTTTTTGAATGCATGTAATTATAACATTCAAAGAAATGTATGTAAAGATTATTTTTAACTAGAACAGCAAAGTTTATCAAGAAACGTGTGACAAAGATTGAATGTTGGCTTGACTTGTTTCAAGATAGATAGATAGATAGATAGATAGATAGACAGACAGACAGACAGACAGACAGACAGATAGATAGATAGATAGATAGATAGATAGATAGATAGATAGACAGACAGATAGACAGATAAATAGATAGATAGATAGATTCCAAACTATGTTCTAGAGCACATGACATATACACTATGTTCGTGGTAAGATTTTTGTAAGGTTTCTTTAATGAATAGAAAGTTCAAAAGAACAGCATTTATTTGAAATTTGGAAATCCTTTGTAACAATATAAATGTATTTATTGCCACTTTTAATGCTACCTTGCTGAATAAAAGTAATTTCTTTAAAAAAATTAATAATTTGCACCGACCTAAAACTTTTGAACAGTAATGTACAGCAATAAAGGTTTTCTGAGTTCCCATAATTCCACTCAGATGGCAGCATCCAGGTCATGTTCATCCAGGACTGCTTGCACCAACTCATCTGACAGTGCTCTCTATGGCAAATTGGCTCTGATAGGACAGATAGTTTTGCCTTTTTCTGGGAGACCTCGCCAAATGGCCCCAACTGCCTTAATGACACATAATGGCTGGAGCTAAAGGACGGCTGCTGGGGAACATCCTAGGCACGTTACTCGAGCGCTGGGGGGACGTTGCAGGGTCTAATAGTCTCCTCGGCGCCAGCAGCTGAAGGACGTGGCCTCTCCCACAAGAGCTATTACCCAGAGTCCCTCCACACTGATGTCATCCTGTGTAACGCAACGCTGAAACTGCGGAGAGAAGTTCTGTTCACTTCCCCCATCTGTATGCAGTGACATTCATGTGAAATAAGGACACAATGAAAGCCACTTGCTTTTAGCAATACCGTCAGAGGCTTGTCACCTGCTTTGCAAGTGTATAACTGGGCAGGCTTGGTGACTTTCAATGCAGTCCTTGCACATTTCTCATTTACACATTAAATTAACTGAGAAAAGAACTTTGCAAGACATTTCAGCTGGGATTTCTGTGGTTACATTGTTTGCATAATACGTCATTGTGCTGGAGCACAGTTTTTTGTACATCCCATGCCTTCATTGTACACTTTTTGTCTGTGTAAAAGTCAGACTTGTTCGAAAATGTTGAAAAGGTTTTAAAAGAAGGGTTAAAATAAGGTTTATAGGACTTACAGATAGATAGATAGATGATAGATAGATAGATTGGGTGGTTGATAGGATGTATTGGGGTTGCTAGATGGTTGCTTGGAGTTGCTAGGGTGTTCTAGGCATTGCTCTGTGGTTGCTAGAGTGTTTTAGCAGTTACTGGGTGATTGTGAAGGTGTTTTGGGGTTGCTAGGGTGTTCTAGGGGTTACTGGGTTGTTGCTAGGGTGTTCTAGGCATTGCTTGGTGGTTGCCACGATGTTCTGTGTGTTTCTAGATGGTTGAAGGGGGTTGCTAGGTAGTTGCTAGGGTGTTCTAAGGGTTGCTAAGTGGTTGCTAGTGTGTTTTGGGAGTTGCTGGTGTGTTCTACGGGTTGCTAGTTTGTTTTGGGAGTTGCTAGGGCGTTTTGAGGGATACTGAGTGGTTGTCAGGGTGTTCTGGTGTTTGCTAGGTGGTTTCTAGGGGGATCTAGGGGTTTCTGGGTTGTTTTGGGGGTTGTGTGGTTGAAATGATGGTATGGAGGTTGCTAGATGGTTGCTATGGTTCTTTGCATTTGCTAGGTTGTTGCTGTGGTGTTCTGGGGGTTGCTAGGTAGTTGCAAGTTTTTTTTTAGGGGTTGTTAGATGGTTTTGAGGGTTTCTGGGTGGTTATTAGGGTGTTCTGGGTTGCTAGGATGTTCTAGATGTTTCTGTGTTGTTTTAGGGGTTCCATCTGTATGCAGTGACATTCATGTGAAATAAGGACACAATGAAAGCCACTTGCTTTTAGCAATACCGTCAGAGGCTTGTCACCTGCTTTGCAAGTGTATAACTGGGCAGGCTTGGTGACTTTCAATGCAGTCCTTGCACATTTCTCATTTACACATTAAATTAACTGAGAAAAGAACTTTGCAAGACATTTCAGCTGGGATTTCTGTGGTTACATTGTTTGCATAATACGTCATTGTGCTGGAGCACAGTTTTTTGTACATCCCATGCCTTCATTGTACACTTTTTGTCTGTGTAAAAGTCAGACTTGTTCGAAAATGTTGAAAAGGTTTTAAAAGAAGGGTTAAAATAAGGTTTATAGGACTTACAGATAGATAGATAGATGATAGATAGATAGATTGGGTGGTTGATAGGATGTATTGGGGTTGCTAGATGGTTGCTTGGAGTTGCTAGGGTGTTCTAGGCATTGCTCTGTGGTTGCTAGAGTGTTTTAGCAGTTACTGGGTGATTGTGAAGGTGTTTTGGGGTTGCTAGGGTGTTCTAGGGGTTACTGGGTTGTTGCTAGGGTGTTCTAGGCATTGCTTGGTGGTTGCCACGATGTTCTGTGTGTTTCTAGATGGTTGAAGGGGGTTGCTAGGTAGTTGCTAGGGTGTTCTAAGGGTTGCTAAGTGGTTGCTAGTGTGTTTTGGGAGTTGCTGGTGTGTTCTACGGGTTGCTAGTTTGTTTTGGGAGTTGCTAGGGCGTTTTGAGGGATACTGAGTGGTTGTCAGGGTGTTCTGGTGTTTGCTAGGTGGTTTCTAGGGGGATCTAGGGGTTTCTGGGTTGTTTTGGGGGTTGTGTGGTTGAAATGATGGTATGGAGGTTGCTAGATGGTTGCTATGGTTCTTTGCATTTGCTAGGTTGTTGCTGTGGTGTTCTGGGGGTTGCTAGGTAGTTGCAAGTTTTTTTTTAGGGGTTGTTAGATGGTTTTGAGGGTTTCTGGGTGGTTATTAGGGTGTTCTGGGTTGCTAGGATGTTCTAGATGTTTCTGTGTTGTTTTAGGGGTTGTTGGGTGGTTGATAGGAATGGTATGAGGGTTACTAAGTGATTGGTAGGATGTTTTGGGCGGTGCTAGGTGGTTGCTAAGGTGTTCTAGGCATTGCTCTGTGGTTGCTAGGTTGTTTTGGGGGTTGCTAGGAGGTTTCTTACTTTCTCAAATCTTATCTAAATTAAATCTGATCATTCAGTACAGTTCTAAAACACGTCTGCTGAACAAGCTGAATGAATTTAGGTACTGTTCTTATTTGTTGCACATCCAGTTTTCAAGTAGACGTTGTGGAAGTGCAACTCTTGAAGTAGATGTCAGTTTAAGACACTACATATACATGTGCCTTTTATGCATTATTCATCATCATGAGCATAAGAAAATGGCACCTGAATGAGGTCTAATATCCACTTTTACAATCTTGCATTACAGATCATGTTTCCAGTTTTCTTTCGGTGCGATGTTCCCGAGGGCATTAACACATGATCTTTAAGAATCGTTCAGGGTAATCAGTCCCTGACAAAACCGCACAAGTTTGAGTTAACTGTTCATTGACCAGCTGGTGACAATTTGCCGTAGTTATCGCATTGCACAACAGGGACCGAGCAAAAGTGTAGACAAAGGTTGCAGGATGAAACATGTTGAAAGATCAGACACTAACAAGAATGCAGCATGTCAAAAGCTGATTAATTTTTCTGTAAACATGCAAGTGGCAAGGATAAGTACTTATTTCATGTAACTATTGTTATTAAATTGCACTTTTTATGCTCTCAGCTTCATTACATTATTTCTGATCTGTTCTTTAAGAAACATTGTCTCAAATATTATTGGTGTTTTCTATGGCATTACTGTAATATTGCTCACATTTTCTGAAAACTAAGCAGGACACATTAGTAACCCACCCAGCAACACCTGAAAAAATAATAGGTTTGCAAAGAAAAAACTATACTAACATTTCAACATAAAGGTAAAAAGCTGTTTTCACTATAGCCAAGAAAAGATCATTTTGAAATGCATACACACTGGAAATTTTAACATGGGAATGCCATTGGATCAGTTTTGTCAATAAGTTATTGTAGCCAAGGTCAAAATATTCACAGAGAAATCTGATCTTAGATCAGTGCTATGATGCGGTTTCAGTGGAGGGACTTTGATGGGGCACAGCAGAACATCGGGGGCGTCTATGGTGAAGTGGCATGCTTTAGTCACTTTAGATACAAGTATCTACCAAGTGCATATTTATGGTTAAGGATCTGAATGAAATCCCTAACTCTCAACACTTTAGCAACCGCATAGCAACACACTGGAGTTCCTTAGCAATGGACTTGCAACGCCCTGGCAACCACCTAGCACATCCAAGTAATTAAAAAAGCAAAACACTTAACACCACTTAGAACATCCTAGAAACTGCATAGCAACATGCAAAAAAAAAAAAAAACACCATAGTTGCAACTTTCTAATAACTTCTAGTACCCTTGCACTGACAAAGGAACAAATGTTCATGCAGAACACCCTAGGAACTACATAGCAACACACTAGAATACCTTAGAATACCTACTGCATATCAGTACCCTGGTAACCACTCAGAACATTTGACTAATAACTTTGCACTACCTGGGAAAACAGCAAAAAAAAACAATGTAACCCCAAAGCAACCCATTAAAACCCCCCCAGAACACCTCAACCAGTGCAGAGCTACGTGCTAAAAACCACTCAGACCTTAGAATTTGCATAAAAACACCCTGGAAACCACCCAGAACATCCTAGTAACATGTTTTAAAGACACTCAGATCTTAGAAGCTGCAAAGCAACACCCTGACAACCACCCGAAGTATCCTAGTAATTAATAGTAACATGTTTAAAACCACTCATAGCAACGCCCTGGCAACCACATATAACATCCTTGTACCTGCAGAGTAACATGCTAAAAACCACTCAGACCTTAGAAGCTGCATATCAACACCTTGGCAACCACCTAGAGCATCCTAGTAACTGATAGTACCATTTTTTAAATAATTTAGATCTTAGCAACTGCATAGCAATGTCCTGGCAACCACCCAGAACATCATAGTAACTGCAGAACAACATACTTAAAACCACTCAAACCTTAGAAGCTGCATAGCAACACCCTGGTAACCACCCAGAGCATCCTTGTAACTGATAGTAACGTGTTAAAAAAACACTCAAATCTTGGAAGCTGCATAGCAACGTCTTGGTAACCACCCAGAACATCTTAGTAACTGATAGTAACAAGTTAAAAAACACTCAGAACTTAGCAGCTGCATAGCAGCGCTCTGGTAACCACCCAGAGAGTCCTAGTAACTGATAGTAACATGTTTAAAAAACGCTCGGATCTAGGTAGCTGCATAGCAACAGCCTGGCAACAACCCAGAGTGTCCTAGTAACTGATAGTAACATGTTAAAAAAAACACTCAAATCTTAGAAGCTGCATAGCAACACCCTGGCAACCACCCAGAACACTTGATTCACCACATGGAATGTAGTAAAAGAGCGGGACAGGATTCGCTCAGGCAAGCACCACTATAGTTTAAAATGGAGTTTCCTTCCTATACTGTTATCCAGCCTTCTGGCAGAGGCCGTTGCATCATGGGAAAACTCATATTCTGTGAAAGGAGGTCAGCAGGACACTTTCAGACTGTATTCTCCTCTGTGTGCTCATCTGCTGCTGGATCCAGCATTTGTTGTACAGTGAGGCAGTATCCTGTTGCCTTTGTTTAGTTGAGTCTCTCTCTCTCTCTCTCTCACTCACACACACAGTTATCCAGCCTTCTGGCAGAGGCCGTTGCATCATGGGAAAACTCATATTCTGTGAAAGGAGGTCAGCAGGACACTTTCAGACTGTATTCTCCTCTGTGTGCTCATCTGCTGCTGGATCCAGCATTTGTTGTACAGTGAGGCAGTATCCTGTTTTTCCTCTGTTTTGTGGAGTCTCTCTCTCTCTCTCTCACTCACACACACACACACACACACACACACACGTGTCCCTCAGGAGCATGTACACTCCTCTGACCCACATCTCCATGGGTTGTCCTCATTGTTTGTGATTGTGAGTGTGAGTAATAAAGCCACTGGAGTGAGGTCACGTCCTTAAGTAGCTGTTCTTCTGCTTCTGCATTATTTCATAAATCTGTTTCGGTGTAATAAAGATCATATATAGTTTAAGTAAATACACATTTATACTATATGCTGCATGCTATCAGTTATTGTTAGTCTATATGTAAATATGAACCAAAAGAATATGTATTTTTTTTAACCTCAGAGGTTTAAGAGGAGCATTTCAGTTCTCCAGTTTTATTTGTTATACACTGGTGATCTGGAGAATACTGTACAGTTGCATCATAAACTGCACTGTCTCTTTAAGATCTTGAGCTCCACCTCTGAACCTCCTTGAGTTCACTGGCCCTCTGAGGGCATGATCTGTTAACGGGAGGAAGGCGGAAACAGCTCCATCTTGCCACCGGATGAAGCACTGCAGCACAAACAGCTTCATTTCACCATAGAACATGATCTTGAGCCAGTTTCCACATTTAATTTATCGTATTTAACTATATCGCCATCTAGTGTCAGGGCAGTAAATATTTATATGAATGATACATATTAATAAATAGTAAAAAATATAAATTAAACATTTTAATTAATTAATTATTTTAAATAATTTAATTAATTGCGTAAATTAAGATTTAATAGATTTATTTTGCTATGTCTAGCATTGTTGCTGCCTAGTATCAGGGCAGGGAATATTTACTTAAATAAATATAATAAAATATTAAATAAAATGATACATATCAGTGTTATTTTAGTACCATGGAGACATTTGTCAGACTCTGTTCCATGCATTATGTGTGTCCTGCTCCCCATGTGCCTTCCCATGCCCTTATTTGATTAGTTTCCTGTTCCTCCCCGGATCAGGTGTGTCTCGTGATCCCCTCCTCCTGTGTGTATTTAAAGTGTTCCCAGTCCCTACTTCTCTGTCCGCTGTTGTACGTCTTCCGGTATTGGTCTTCCTGTGTTCGTCTTCCTTGGTTCCAATAAAGTCCTGTTAAAAGTATTCTCCAGCGTCTCCTCGTCCCTCGTGTGTGTGACAACGTGACAACATTGTTATAGTTTTATTAATAGTTTGAAATAATTTTTATATTTTAAGTTTTAATTTTAGTTTAATTTTTAATAATTTTGTAGTGTATTTTGCCTTTTTTATGTCTATATAGTTTCTCTTATTTTCTATTTCAGTTTTAGTTATTTTAGTACATTAAATGAAAATGTTAAATATGTTTTTAATTCGAATGTTTGTTTAAAGTAAAATTAATGTTTTTAATGGCTTTAGTTAACTATAATGACCCTGATACATATTTGATGATGCATATATATATATGTATGTATCACCAATTTTATACAGTAATTAATTTAATTTGCTAACATTATTGCCAGAAAAGAATATTCATCCAAATAAATATTATAAAATATTATTGATTAGGACGGAGAATATTTATCGTATGGGGAAAGGGAATGTTTTTCCATGTTGAATCCAACTTAAATCCCATAGATGTGAATAAAATGTTAACATAAAATAAATATATAAATAAAAAATAATAACAAATCATGTTATTCGTCAGCTACCTAGGTGTAAATCCTGACATTAATTCCAGGCATGCATTTTATACATTATATGTGACCCTGGACGACAAAAGCAGTCTTAAGTCACTGGGGTATATTTGTAGCAATAGCCAACAATACATTGTATGGGTCAAAATGATTGATTTTTCTTTTATGCCAAAAATCATTAGGATATTAAGTAAAGATCATGTTCCATGAAGTTATTTTGTAAATTTCCTTCAATATATATATATTATATTATATTATATATTATATAATATATATAATATATCAAAACTTAACTGTTGATTAGTAATATGCATTGCTAAGAACTTCATTTGAACAACTTTAAAGGTTATTTTCTCAATATTTAGATTTTTTTGCAACCCTCAGATTCCAGAT
>NW_015659931.1:97311-100909 GCF_001515625.1 Sinocyclocheilus rhinocerous | reverse complement strand
ATATATGTGACCCTGCAGCACAAAAGCAGTGTTAAGTCGCTGGGGTATATTTGTAGCAATAGCCAACAATACATTGTATGGGTCAAAATTATAGATTTTTCTTTTATGCCCAAAATCATTAGGATTTTAAGTAAAGATCATGTTCCATGAAGATATTTTGTAAATTTCCTACCGCAAATATATTACAACTTAATTTTTGATTAGTAATATGCATTGCTAAGAACTTCATTTGAACAACTTTAAAGGTGATTTTCTCAATATTTAGATTTTTTTGCACCCTCAGATTCCAGAGTTTCAAATAGTTGTATCTCGACCAAATATTGTCCTATCATAACAAACCATACATCAATGGAAAGCTTATTTATTCAGCTTTCAGATGTATAAATCAGATGTATAAAAAAAATGACCCTTATGACTGGTTTTGTGGTCCTGGGTCACATATTGTTAAAATTGTCACTGGAATGATGCACCACCTTTACTTGCCTGTAGGTGGTGCAATATGACCATTCTAACAATGTATTCATATTGAGTGAAGCTGAGCATAAAAACCAACCGATCAGTTCAATTATACAGAGGAAATATTAAGCAATTAAATTAAGTAATTAACCCTCATAGCACCTATTTTGTAATAAGTTATTTGCCTGCTAATGTCAGGTGTCTGTCACAGAAATAAATGACAATAAATAATATGCATTTAAAAAGTCAAAAGATGCATGCCAGACAATAAGAACGCAATTATTATAATTATTATTATAATTATTATTCATTATGATTATCATTTTAATAAAGTCTTAAAGTGTTGAGTTTAAAGTTTAATAGTGTTTAAAAATAAGAGGAACTTTTAATTATGAATGTATTTCACATTCACAAATGTTGAGTGTTAACTATTATCATTTTGCATTACTAATTAATTAATTACCTAATTAGTGCTGTACAGTTGCTTTGACACAATCTGTATTGTTAAAAGCGCTATAATCCTAAGTTGGGGAAGTCGTGGCCTAATGGTTAGAGAGTCGGACTCGTAACCCAAAGGTTGCGGGTTCGAGTCTCGTACCGGCAGGGATTGTAGGTGGGGGGAGTGAATGTACAGCGCTCTCTCCCACCTTCAATACCACGACTGAGGTGCCCTTGAGCAAGGCACCCGAACCCCCAACTGCTCCCCAGGCGCCGCAGCAACTTTGTGCACTTTGGATGGGTTAAATGCAGAGCACTAATTCCGAGTATGGGTCACCATACTTGGCCACATGTCACGTCACTTTCAAATTATAATTAAATTTTTCAGTGATTTCAATCAAAAGCATCTCATCATCATTAAATATACTGGCCTGATCTAATCTAATATTTTCCCAAATGACAGGTCAAAATGTCATTGGGTCATAATCTTGACAGAAATGATTGAATCCATTAGAGTGACACAAAAAGATCTATTTTTTTTAAAGCGTGCAATATCAGTGGGTCCTTCCTAAAACATGTTGGACCTCAACAAGAAGTAAATAAATAAGGCATCTTCAAGCGTCTAAATGAGAAAGATGTTAGACTTTTCTTCTAACTATTAATTCAACTTGAGAGCTTTATGTGGATCTACTAGTAAAGGCAAAGGTGATTAAAAGTGGTGAAAATGTAATTTCAACCTACATCCTACATTCCTCTAATACAGTGGTTCCCAACCCTGGTCCTGGAGGCACCCCAACACTGCACGTTTTGCATGTCTCCTTAATCAAACTCACCTGATTCAGGTCATCAGCTCATTAGTAGAGACTCCAAGACCTGAAACTGGTGTGTCAGAGAAAGGAGACATGCAAAATGTGCAGTGTTGGGGTGCCTCCAGGACCAATATATAGGACTCTAATATATATCAAGTTTAGTCTAAAATCTTTAAGTTGACGTCCATTTGTCAATGACCCATCTATCGTATGATGTCTTCTTCAGGCCCGTGGTGTGAGTAACAGATGGGGCAGTGGGAAAATCCGCTTAGCAACTTTCTGCTGATGGAGCTTCATTGAGTAAAGCTGCACACTTTCTCATTACTAGCTTAGCATCACCGCACTGAGGCCTCGCTTGCTTTTGTTCAACTTCACTGGATACAGTTTGAAGATAAAGGACATGTCTGCCGAAAAGGTGAGTTTGTTTTAATTGATTGATTGCATAAAGCATGTTGTGGCTTTTATTGTTATTATTATCATCCGAATAGCTGTTGATCTAAATGTTGAGTCACTGAAGGACATTCAGAGATTGAATCATTAAGCATCTTCTGTTTTAAACTAGATCTGTGATCAGAATGGATTTAAAGCCGATTAATATATTTAACATCGATAATTTAAAAAACACGCTGTCATTAGCATGTTGGTTGATGTCACTTGTCTAATTAGTGAGTTCTAGTGAGGTCACTCCTAGTTTTACAGGAAAGTTCAGTGATATTGTAGTGAATAATTGCAAAGCTTGTTACAGACATGTGCAAATGACTGAATCAAACACTTCCAGCCATGAATTTCAATATTAGGTTATCACCTTGTTCTGTTGCTTGTGATGAGAAATGCTAAATGGCTGTAAAATATTACTTTATATTTGCATAAACTAAAATAACTAGAAGGACTATTTGTATTACAAGTGGAAAATATTAGGCATTGCAGATTTATATCATATTTATATGGTGAGTCCTTATAATCAAGAAAATATTTTATAATAATGATGTATTTAGCTCAAGGGTTCAGAGCTTGACAGATCATGTTGAAGTATAAATGTAAATATGTCTCATTCAGTTTTATTCAAAGTATAAAAGATGACCTACAAACACAACTTGAGTTCATTTAGACAGCACAAATACTTAAATTTTTAAGCTCAAACTATATTTGGCAAATGTATATTTTTTTGTTGTTAACTGAATGGAAACATGGTTGAATTAGGGTTTTTGTTTTCCTCCACACCTCATGACAGGGATTGGCTAAGGTGACGGTATTAATGGTCTTATTCTGGCTGCGTCTTAAGTGGATCACACACACTTACACACTCGTACACACACATTCAGACTCCCAGACAGTCAGTACAGTGTGTCCCCTGTTTTAGACCATATATATGAGGGTGAAAAGATGTGTGGGACATATTTGTGAAATACAGTCCACAAAGAAGAATAACGGATAACTGTGAGGTTTTTCCATTACTGACTCCTGCAGCTTAAGCACTCACAAACAGGATGTGTTGTATAGTATGGTTATGCATCAGATCACTGCTTTTATATCAAAATATCTAGAGATGATGCAATCTTATGCTTCAAAAAATACAAATATCATTGTGTATGAGAATTTAATTTGATTATCTAATTAAACAATACATTAAAAAAAAATAAAAAAGGCTAAAATATACAATTAGGTCCATATATATTTGGACACAGGCACAATTTTCATAATTTCAGCTCTGTATGCCAGCAGAACAGAATTAAAAATAGAACAATCAAGATGAAATTGAAGTGCAGACTTTAAGCTTTAATTCAAAAATATAACATAAAGTGATTAGGAATTACAACCATTTTTATACACAGTCCCCCCATTTTCAGGGGCTCAGATTTAATTGGACAAATAAATATAATCATAAATAAAATGTT
>NW_015659931.1:96431-97135 GCF_001515625.1 Sinocyclocheilus rhinocerous | reverse complement strand
TTTTTCTTTTAGTTTTTTATTTTTGGAGCCCAGCGCTTTTTTTTTTTTTTTTTTTTAGCTGGTGACCAAAACATATTCAAGTTACAGTTATATAATGATTATAGGCTTAAAGTGCACACTCTGAGCTTTAATTTGAGGGTATTCTCATCTAAACTGGAGGAAAGGTTAAGGAATTACAGCTCTTTAATATGTACCCCCCCCTTTTTCAAGGGACCATTAGTAATTGGACAGTTGACTCAAAAACGGTTTCATGGACACGCGCTGGCTATTTCTTCATTATTTCTACATCAATTAAGCAGGTAAAAGGTCAGGAGTTGATTCGAAGTGTGCTATTTGCATTTGGAAGCTATTGCTGTGAACCCACATCATGCAGTCAAAGGATCTCTCCATACAAGTGAAACAAGACTATTGTTAGGCTTCAAAAACCAAACCGATCCGTCAGAGAGATTGCAGGAACATTAGGAGCGGCCAAATCAACAGTTTGGTACATTCAGAGAAAAAAAGAATGCACTGGTGAGCTCAGCAATATAAAAAGGCTGGATGTCCACACTGTAAAAAATGACCGTGAATTTAACGGTAAAAGACTGTAAAAATGCTACAGTAAAAACCTGTTAAATGGTTAACGGTAAATTCCCCTACTATATACGTTGAAAAACTGTATTGGACATTACATGTATTGGACATTAATTTTACGGTAGTATACC
>NW_015659931.1:95657-96385 GCF_001515625.1 Sinocyclocheilus rhinocerous | reverse complement strand
ACTTCACCAGAGCAAATACAGAGGCTTCACCACAAGCTGCAAACAAGGCCAGATTAGACTTTGCCAAAAAACATCTAAAAAAAGCCAGACCAGTTCTGGAAATGCATTCTTTGGATGGATGAAATTAAGATCAACCTGTACCAGAATGACGGGAAGAAAAAGGTATGGAGAAGGCTTGGAACAGCTCATGATCCAAAGCATCCAACATCATCTGTGAAACATGGTGGAGCAGTGTGATGCATGAGCGTGCATGGCTTCCAGTGACCCTGGGTTACTGGTGTTTAGTGAAGATGAGACCGAGGACAGAAGCAGCCGGAAGAATTCTGCCCAGATTCAGCCAAATGGAGCAAAGTTGATTGGACGGCGCTTCATAGTATAAATGGTCGATGACCCAAAATATACAGCAAAATAACCCAAGAGTTTTTGAAGGTAAAAAGTGGAATATTCTGCAATGGCCGAGTCAATCTCCTGATCTCAATCAGCTGCATTTCACTCACTGAAGACAAAACTAAAGGCAGAAAGACCCACAAACAAACAGCAACTGAAGTCAGCTGCAGTAAAGGCCTGGCAAAGCTTCACAAAGGAGGAAACCCAGTCGCTGCTGATGTCCATGAGTTCCAGACTTAAGGCAATCATTGCCTGCAAAGGATTCTCAACAAATTATTAAAATTAAACATTTTATTTATTATTATATTTATTTGTCCAATTACATTTGAGCCCCTGAAAAT
>NW_015659931.1:61499-76024 GCF_001515625.1 Sinocyclocheilus rhinocerous | reverse complement strand
AGACTTAAGGCAGTCATTGCCTGCAAAGGATTCTCAACAAATTATTCAAATTAAACATTTTATTTATTATTATATTTATTTGTCCAATTACATTTGAGCCTCCGAAAATGGGGGTACTGTGTATAAAAATGGTTGTAATTCCTAGTGTTTTATGTTATATTTTTGTTCAACCCCTTGAATTAAAGCTTAAAGTCTGCACTTCAATTTCATATTGTTTCATTTTATTTCTGGTGGCATACAGAGGTGTGTGTGTGTGTGTGTGTAGTTTCATGCTTCAGATTTTAAAAAAAATATTTTTATGTATTCCTGTACTCAACATGACTCATTATAAGAAAAAGTATAAATCTGAAAAATGTGCATATACTGTATATGTATATTAGTGCTGTCAAACGATTAATCGTGATAAATCGCATCCAAAATAAAAGTTTTTGTTTACATAATGTGGCATACAGATCCAAAATTATGAAAATTTGTTCCGTGTCCAAATGTATATGGACCTAACTGTGTGTGTGTGTGTTTGTGTGCAGTTTCATGCTTCAGATTTAAAAAAAATATTTTTATGTATTCCCAAGTTTTTGTTTACATAATGTGTGTGTACTTTGTATATTTATTATGTATATATAAATACACACGCATGCATATATTTAAGAAAAATATGGTACGTTTATGTTAAATTATATTTATATATGTTATAAATTATATGAATGTAAATATTTTCAAAATATATACTGTATGTGTGTGTAGTTATATCTACATAATAAATATACACAAACACGCATATATTATGTAAACAAACTTTTATTTTGCATGCAATTAATAGCGATTAATCGGTTGACAGCCCTAAATATATACATAAAGGTGAGTGTGTTTCAAACAAAAAATGTTATATTCAAGAGTTATATTCAAATATATTGTTTTGTTTTTTTTATTTGTTGCTTTCACTTGCATGCTTACTGGTGAGGCATTGCATTTTTTTTTTTTTTTTTTTTATAGAAATGAAAAATGAAGTTAAGGGGCCAAATGGAGGGTTATACTATGCCATAGTGTGAGGAAATTGGATATTAGTAGTTCTCTATGTCCGAACTGATTTGTTTCCATGTCTAATTTGATTGTTTCTCATCCTCAGGTCCTGCTAAAGCAGAAGAGACTGAAGACTCTGACTCAGAAGTGACACAGAAAAAGAAAAAGAGCAAAGGGAAAAAAGGCAAAAAGGTGAATTCATTATTTCACATTATTCTCATTCCGGTATTTGTTTATTATCCTTTTTCTCAAGTAACGATAGTGCACATGTGGTTTTTGGGCGGGAACTATGATTACCATGGTAACAGTTTCTAAGATGACCTCTCTTATTCCTGTGAAGGAGGAGCGAGCACCTTCTCCTCCCATCGAGTTTGACAATCTGGAGGAGTACGTACTTCAGCCTGCACAACAGGGTGTCACGGTAAGGTGCAAAGTGACCCGCGACAAGAGAGGGATGGACCGAGGCCTTTACCCAACATACTACCTGCACCTGGACAACGAGAAGAAAGTACAACATCTATATTTATCTGTATAGGCCTTCATGGTGTGGATTTTTTGAAAGAAGTCTTATATCTGGACCAAGACTGCATTTATTTGATCAAACAGTAAAAACAGTAATATTGTGAAATTTCTGTGTGATTATATGTTCCAATGTAATTTATTCTTGTGATATAAAGCTGAATTTTCAGCATCATTACTCCAGTCTTCAGTGTCACATGATCCTTCAGAAATCATTCTAATATGCTGATTTGCTGCTCAAGAAACATTTCTGATTATTATCAGTGTTGTGTTGCTTCATATTTTTGTGGAGACAGTAATGCATTTTTTCAGGATTCTTAACCGCATTTTTTTTAATAGAAAACTTTTGTAACATTATACATGCCTTTACTGTCACTTCTGATCAATTTAATGCATCCTTGGTGAATAAAAGTATTAATTTCTTTAAAAAAAAAAACATCTCAAATTGACCAAAAAATGGCCCAATATCTCACTACATTTATCTTATCAATCTAGAATCATTTGAATTCAGATGCTGTTACAAATTCTGATGTCCATCTTACATCCAGGTATTTTTGTTATCGGGAAGAAAGAGGAAAAAAAGCACAACCTCAAACTACTTGATCTCCATTGACCCGACCGACCTCTCCAGAGGAGGGGAAAACTTCATTGGGAAGCTGAGGTAAGTGGGTTTGCTTACCATTGCCATTATAGCTGCTCCTCTCGGACAGGTCTATAACACAGTCTCTTTGATTTAAAGGATGTTTGCATGTATATTTCAGGTCAAATCTGATGGGAACTAAGTTCACGGTGTTTGATAATGCACTGCATCCGGACAGAGCTCTGCCAGACATGTCAAACGCGCGACAGGAATTAGCAGCTATTATCTATGTAAGGCAACATCCACTGTAACCACTGTAATTTTGGTTGAAACACTAAGCAGTTACTTAATGCATGTTATATTTGACTAACATTAATTTGCATTGTGGCTTTAGGAAACAAATGTTTTGGGCATGAAAGGACCAAGGCGAATGATTGTAATTATTCCTGGCATGACCAAAGACGGAGAACGAGTCCCCATACGACCACGTAGTGCAAGTTAAAAACAACTATTTATTTAATTTATTTATATATATATAATTATTTAATTTATTCAATTATAAATATTTGTATTTATTAATTTTCACTTATTTTATTTTATAATTTTTTTTTTTAAATTTATTATTTGTTAAAATGGCATCTGAATATACTGCTTCCCAACAGGAAAATGATGGCCTCCTCATTAGACATCAAAACAGAAATATGGAAAACGTGATAGAGCTGCGCAATAAGACGCCAGTGTGGAATGAAGAGACGGCGTCACACGTGTTAAACTTCAACGGCAGAGTCACACAGGCCTCCATCAAAAATTTCCAGATTGTGCATAACAAAGACCGTAAGTAACTCAACCATATCTCTGTAGAGCTGTTGATATTGCTCTAAAACAAAAGCTACTGTATGTTTGAAAAAGCATACTTGAATGCTACTTATTTTGCAGTATGCAGAACAAGTACAATTGCAAATGTAAAGAATACAACATATATTATTATCTGTGTTTTATAGTGTTTATAAATTGTCTTTTTTTTCAATTTTCATTTTAATTTTAATTGTTTTTTCCCCCATTTTTATTAATTAATTTTAATAAAGTTTTTAAATGTTTCTATTTAACATTTATTTATTACTTCAGCTTTAGTTTTAGTAATTTTAGTACTGCAATTGTATTCCTGTCAGTTGCAGAAGTATGTTTATTAAATCTAATATTTATATTTTTTCAACTCTATTTTAATCAATGACAACTTAAAAAAAACGATTTAAAATGTAACAGTTTTAGTTAACGATAACAGTGGTACTGAGCATGGTTCTAAAATCAACATGATCATTGGGCATATACTGGTAACTTGTACACTTTAAATGCTCTCGAAGTTGTTGAAAAAGTGTCTGCCAAATTTGTTAATATCCCACAACGCAATGCACTTGACTTCACTATCCATTTCCAGTGTAACAAAAGTACCAGAAATAATATTAACTGCTATTTTAATCTCTCTATTGATGAGTAACTGTCAAAAGTGAAGACATTTGTACACAAATGAATTAAAAATGCAAAATAATCATATTTGAAGATATTCCATACTGATACTTTGCGTACTGTTTCACTATTTGTATGTAATAGTACGAAGTGTGCAGTATACGCTGTGCAATATGCAGTGCCTATCAGCACTCTGAACAGTTTAATGTTGAAAAATGCATGCAAAATGTTAATCAGTGTTAGTATTGGTATGTCTGCTAAGCAAATAAAGCATTGCATGACCCTTTTTTGTGCTACATTTCAGAGGACTACATTGTGATGCAGTTTGGGAGAGTAGCAGACGATGCCTTCACTCTGGACTTCAGGTATCCTCTGTGTGCCGTACAAGCCTTTTCCATCGCTCTCTCCAGCTTTGATGGCAAAATCGCCTGCGAGTAAAAGCGTAAAGACGCCCTGCTGGTGTCTTTCTGTGATTTCGTCACACGCAGCAAATGGGAAACGTTCTCACTCAGCATCAGCTCAATTCACAACGAGACCGAAACCCATAAATCTGTAAAATAAAGCCACCATTGCTTGTGGGGTTGCATGATTTTACATGCCATAGAGAGATCTGCTGGTAATATCCGCTTGGGCTAAAATCAAGTAATGGTTGTAGAGTGGGTGAACTGAGAAGGGAGGAAGTGCATTGAGATGTTTGATTTGAGAGTTTGAAAAATGCAAATGGCCCCTGGTGGTGAGGAGGTCACATTAGACGTGATGTGTGTTTGAAAAGGGAAAAAGAAACGATGGATTGTTTTAGTTTTAGGTTATGCATACAATGCAATTAGGAAAAATGTCTGCTTCACATTTTAATAAATTGTTATCTTATACTATGAATAAAAAAAGCACTTTGTTTATAGGAATAGTTCACCCAGAGTTGAAAATTTGCTGAAAATGCTCACCTTCAGGCCATCCAAGATGTAGATGAGTTTCTTTCTTGGAGAAATATAGCATTCCATCACTTGCTCAGCAATGGATGCTCTGCAGTGAATGGGTGCCGTCAGAATGAGAGTCCAAACAGCTGATAAAAACATCACAATAATCCACACCACTCCAGTACATCAATTAACGTCTTGTGAAAAAAGCTGCGTGTTTGTAAGAAACAAATCCATCATTATGGCATTTTAAATTTACTTCTAGCAAAAAAAAAAAATACGAGTCCATAATCCATAATAACACCAGTGAAAAAGTCCATCTCCTGTTGTCCTCTCACATCAAAATCCATCAGCAAATTTGTTTAGAGCTGTTTTGGCTTGTAAACGGTGCTTGATCTCTGCATATTTCTCTTCGGATTCAAACGAGACGACTTTTTCACTAGAAATAGCAATATTGTGGATAGAGGACTCCTATTTTAGCCGGAAGCAATGGTTTGAATGGTTTGATGTTAATTGATGGATTGGATTACTTGTGGATTATTGTGATGTTTTTAATCATCTGTTTGGACTTTCATTCTGACGGCACCCATTCACTGCAGAGGAGCCATTGGTGAGCAAGTGATGTAATGCTACATTTCTCCAAATCTTTTCCCATTAAGAAACAAAATCATTCTGGCTGGCCTGAGGGTGAGTACATTTTTGAAAAATTTTATTTTTTGGGTGAACTATTCCTTTAAAAAAAAAAAAACATTTCTATGTATTTTTGGCAGTTGTGCTGTGTTTTGTGTGTGTAACCGTTAAGAATGCTAATCTGAGAGCAAGCAAGAAAGCGGTTGTCATCTCAGCCACTCATGCAGTTTCTTGCTTACTCAAGCAAAGCTGATCTGGAATAATAAGTGTCATTACAGGAATAACGTGAACAATCACCTGATGCAGATGTGAACACCTGACGTTTGGTGTTTAATTGTTTTGTTTTGCCTTGTATGTGTCATTGTAGTTTAGGATTATTTGTGTAACATGGGATGTATTTGATAAAAACCCATAACTGTCTTAATCCGTGCAGACAAAAGTAATTAGTCATGTTTTTCCATTTTTACTTAATGTGAATGTAAATGTAGGAAGGAAAATGCAATACTTTTAAATGAAATAAAAGTGTTTGTAAAAATGTGCTTCATTTAAGAGTTTCATTTCTGGGTGTTTTTGCTCTTGGCAGTTCAGGCTGCTACAGCTGAAATTAAAAGGCAAAAAAAAAAAAAAAAAGTCAACATGGAATAAAACTACATTCTTCTTGCACATTCCTGGTATTTTTGTCCATGTTTCATCTTTACATTTTTTTAATGCTTCTCTTTGACTCTGAAATAACCTTTTTTTTTTTACTTTATGCCACCAAAGCAGCTTTAACATTGAACATTGATGTCAACCAATAGCCAAATACCTATTTAGACAATGTTTTAGGCTTTAACATTTCGCTTAATTTTCATTTCATAAATGCCACAATAATAATGGAAAATTACAGTAGATTTGGAAGTTGTGAATGCTGATTTATAATGACTTTAAATGCCTTTCTAAATCTGGTAAGGTAAAAAAAAAATACAGATCTTGAAGATAAAGTCATTGCATGAGGCCAAATGAATGAACTGTACTCGTATGGCTTTAGTTTTAGTTGTGATATTACACTGGGGATCTCTCTTTAAACTTTCAGCCTCAGGCCAGACGATCTGTCACAGCCTGCTGGGTTGGTTGTCCAAACTTGTTGGTGTCAGAAAAGTTTACCACGCAGAGTTGCTGTGATAGTTTCAAATACTTCCTCATCTTGTCCCTGTAGCTTTTTGTAACCCTTGTAATATTTTAACTTTACTTTGCTAATCTTTACTCTGGACTGTGCTCGCGTGTTTCAGATGTGGCCTACAGAAGGAGCTCTACGCCTGTAGAGATGTATGTTAAAGGAGCATACATTATAATCTTAGGCTCCATTCCAGCATATTACATCACTGAGTTTGACTGTTGTGCTCCCTTGAGACGCTGGTTGTGGTGAAGAGGTTTCACTGTTCACACTCATCGCTCTGGAATGTTGAATGGATTCTATTAGAATTCCTGGACGATGAAGAGGATGATGATGATGGCCTTCTAAGGGTCTGAGAACCATGCAGTATTTGACCTGGTTAATCACTTGGTTTTACAGATGGTTTTAAATACAGTGATAAGTTCATTTAATGAGTTATATAGATGTTTTAAATTATTAATAACATAGAACATTAATATTATTGAAAAACACAGATTTTATTACTCATTCCAAGTTTTTTTTTATCTAAACAATTTTTAAACTACTTATTTTAATTAGCATATTTTACAAATTTTTAATTTAATTTAATTTTTAATTTTACAAATTTTTTACAAATTTTTTAAATTTTTCATTTAAATTGGCAGATTTGATTAATTATTCCACATTTTTGTCTAAATTTTTTAAAACTACACTAGTTTGTGTTTTCAGTTGAGTAGGCTATATAAGTATTTATTTTAAAAAGCATATTTCCATATTTTATTTTCCCATATTTAAATTAGTAATTGTGACCCTAAACTTTAAAATATACATTCAGAAATTCCAAAATAAGTATCTGTTATATCCACAAAAACAAAAGACTACTAATTAAAAGTTACTAATTAACTAAGCATTGTAAATGTTAGTCTAATTAGTTCTTTAATGGACGTTAATAACTGTGTGAATGTTTACAAATATATGCAGTAATAAACACCAAGACTTTTTGTGATGCGCAATTTAAGGAATGTGCTCTTCTTTTTTTTTGTATTTGTCAAGAATAATTTTGCCTGTCTCGTTAAATAAATAATCAGTACCAGATTACGTTCCAGATATTATCTAATCAACGATAAGTGTTCGTGAAAAACGCCATGACATTAATCTAAACTTGGTATTTATAACTCGATGTACAGTAGCTCAAGTAGCCTGCCCTACAGCTTTACTCTTTTCTTCTCTGCGGCCCAAAGTGGGCGGGCCTTTGGAGAAGTCCCCGCCCCCCAGCCGTGTTGATTGACGCGCAACGGTGGCCCCTCCTTAAACTTTTTTTCCCTCCTTCGTTTTCCACTGAAGTGCGTGAATTTCATACCAAGCCCATACTTCGCATTCCACCTTTACTGTCAAACCGGGAGAAATATTACTGAAAACAATAGAGCACCAAGATAAATATACCTTTAAAGAAATAAACCTCGTCCAGTTCTATCGGTAGAGGTGTTTCTCAATAAAGGTGAGTTTTAGATTCACTCGTTCCCTTTGTCTGGTCGCGTTTTTCATGCCGCTCTAGCGAAGTTTTCAGATCTTTGTCATATTTCGCATTTTTCCTCGGAACTCCCTGCGTTGGGTGGGATGAGGGACAGAATTCCGTGTGGATATGCTGTAGTTGTGCGTGTGTGAGAGCGAGGGAGCCGATTTTAGTGCGATAGCCCGGAACTTTTTGCCTTTGAATTAGACTTTTAAGTTAGATACATTATTGCAACTAACGCTTCCATTGTTGCGCGTAGAAGTTGAGTCGAAAATGTCATGCTCGTCTGCACAGGCTCTTATTTACTCTCATAGCATGATTTTGCAAACGCATGTGATAGAAAATGAAGAAAGGGGTTTTGTTGTTCCAGAGAGTTGCCAGAGAGAAACGACAGAAGTGTTTGGAGAGATCGTTCACCCCTTTTTCTACGTTATCAGGTAAGGGTGACTATGTTTGTTTCACTTGACAGGCTCAAGACGTTTATTAGATTTAATATTTACTGATTTCTGTGGGGTTATTAGTGACGTGAATTTAAGAGTATAGAAATACATTAAAGTTATGTTTTCCATTTATAAAACTTCTTCATTACGTGTGAAGGGAAAACAAATTACACTATTGGAAAAAGTTCAGTGTTGACTCAGTAACCTATATAAATAGCGTAAAAACATAATTTATTATAAAACTGCTTGATATGATAATTGATTTCTGTGGAAGCTTTTATAATTGCCTTCAGGCAATTTTCCATATTGTACCATCCAGACTGGTTTATCAAAACCGAATTCAGTATTTTTTATATTTTTGTATGGAATTTTATCTAAATGTCTGTATACTATTGATTATACTATAATTATTATTTTTGTGGCATTAAAACTATTTTGCCAATAAAAACTATCAGATTTCCTCAGGTAAAGTAATGACGTTGAGTGATCTTCCCGCCCAAACAGCCATCTTTCCTCAGATTGAGCATTTCCATATTAACCCTTCTATAGTTTAAAGATAATTTCGACCCTTTTTGGTGTCCTATCCGGGATTTGTGACACTGTCAGTAATATCTAAACAACAAAAAAAGCAGGTTACAGTTATGTGTAAAGTTGTTTTAGATAATTAAAAAAAAACAGTTTCTCATCATCTGTGATCGTTATGGCCAAATTTGTTGAAGAACCAATCATTGCCTTTCAACAAGTTGTACAGCTTTAAATAGTTTCTGTAAATCTATGAAATTTAAAAAAAGTTTTTCTTTTCCAACATCATACTTTGCAAGCAGATTAAATACATTGTCCTTGAGAGTCTTTAGACCCTCATGAATTTAATCATTTTTTAATGTGACACAAATTTGACTCACAGGAGGATGCAGTTTCTTAAGACAACAAGAGGGTTAATGAATCTTATCAAACATTTCCATCTCATCTGTGTATTAATTTCAGTTTTACAGGTTGTTGTTTTTTTCAGGGTGAGTGGGTGAGGCCGAAGTATTTTGAGTTTAGTCCTTCACATGAATATGTTAATTCGTTATTAGTTCACCCCACACATATGTAAGTGATTTTAACGATGCTCTCCACATTTTTATTGTTCCTCTGAGTTACTATTAATGGACAGGTTTCGTTAAACAGAAATGCTGCACTTCAGGTTGAACTTAGTCAGTTCAGCCCAAACTGCCTCTTCAAGTTCTGCTGCTTGATTAGGTTGTCTTATGTTTTTCCTCCTTTTAGAAAGGTTGGGCTTCTCAAAAAATGGTCGAAATATAGCTAGATATAGGTCAGGTTGTGTTTAGAAGTGATTGTTGTTTTGTGTAATTCTTTTTTATAATGTATTTTGTATATCCTTAAAGAGTCAGTACGTAGACCAGATGTTGTTTTGGTTTTAGTTTAGTCAACAGTGAAAGTAACTAAATTGTGCTCCAATTTATTAACTCCATTTTTTTGTTTACATTTTGATTAAAAGCCAAATCTCAGCCAAATCTTTTTCTTGCTCCTGAGTCCAAAACACGTTTGCATTTTTGTCTTCTGAAATTTATTGAGATGTTACCCCATTGTCTGATCAACAACAAATGAGACCCAACAAGAGATTTACACATCAGAGGTTTGGTTTCACATTACTGAATGTCACGGCTTCTTAATTAAGTTTGTTCCAGGAAGTTTAGTCTAGTTTAGCTTGTGGCATGCACTCCAGGCAACCTGTCATGGTATTTGCCACTTACGTGATATGCACAATTTACTGTAAGTCACGTGGTAAATATATATATATATATTCCTTGGGTAAATATGTAAGCTCAAGCTGTCTAGTTTTAGAGTTAGTTGTCCCTTATGCAATTTTCATTGATCAGTATTGATGAAGATCATATAATGTCATATAGTATTGATGAAGGCATATAATGCTGAAATTACACATAATACAATTTAAAGTTTGCAAAAGCACATTTCTGAAATTAAAAGATTTCCCAAGTATTGTTTCGCACAGAATTCTAAATCAGAACATGTTTTTTTCCATTGACGAGGTTTGCACTGGAACGGAGGTGATTTTCTATTCAGTTTATGCACAATTGTACGTTTTTCCCGATTGTTTTGCGGGCAACATGTTTTAAGCAAACATACTTTTTTTGAGGGTGAATTTAAACAGATGCCGTGCATTGCCTTTTATGGCTTCCGCGATGGGCCACATTTGTTGTTTAGCTGCAAATTTGCTGTTCTCATTTTGTTCAGACATCACAAACGAACCCTGAACTCCCTCTGCTGTCAGGCTTTGCCGAGCGAAGACACGTCATTTCAACGTCTGCTTTTTCTCTCCCGCTCTAAATAGAGCTTTACTGTTTAATAAGCTAACAAATCAGTTTTAATGATTTGTTTGTTCTTGTGCTGAGCTTTCAATCCAATCCCCAATCTGGTCCTGAAGTTTGCAACCATCTCCACGGCATTTCTAGCAGTTCTCGATGCAGAAAGTCCAGAGCGTATCCTCCTTAAGAGATCGAGAGTGTGTGATCGGAGCAGATTGTTTGTGCCATATGTGTGTATGTTGCTGGCCAGTTGACAGTTCCTTTAGCTGGTTTGTGTTAAGGGCCCAGCTGAGAGCGTAATGAGCCTCTTTCCATTTGTGCGGACTGAAGCGGCCTTTTAGCACCCGCCGCAGAAGTGGCTCTCCAAATGGTGACCACTTACCTGTCTGTCAACAGAGCTCTGAACAAATATCTAGCTGTGTGCGTTTTCAAGCCCCCCAAAAAAAAACAAACCCCCCCCCCCCAAAGCCATAAACCTAGGGGAAACACTGCTAGCTGTGTGTGTTTTCAAGCATTTGGGAGAAAGAGAACATCTTACGTGATGCGCTGCCGTTTGGCCTCCTCACCGCCCCATGTTTGCAGAAGGAATCATTTTACACGGTCTTCAGTTCCCCAAAATGTAATTTTTCCTTTTCAAATTAAAGTCCTTTTCCACGTCGTGGTCGAAGGAGCCTGCGGCGAGACGCGAGCCAAAGCACACACAATGTGTCGCTATGCTTTATTAATTATGATGGAGAGACGGCCCATGAAAGTGTGTTTACATTGCGCTGAAAATTAATGCCCACTCTCGGGACACTTGTTTACATACATTTCCTGCGCGAGGCATTGGCAGATAAGATTTTTTTGGCTTCTTCGTGGCTGTTTTCGACTTGAAGGAGGGGCGAGCTGTGGGCTAGAACAGTATAGCCTTTGTTTCTGTCTGTCTGAAGTTGCTAAACTTTCCAGTTGTTCTTGAAACCAACTGTTTGTGACAGCGCACCGGGGTTCATGTGGCAGTCAGCTACGCTCCGTGCAAACATGCACCTGAGTTGCATCTAATCTAATAATCTGAATTGAAAACGGAAGGCAAGTTTTGGCCTTCTGTCTAGTGGTTGCATTTATTTGTCATTCTTTATTAAGAAGCTCTTTCATGTGGTTTTTCCAAACCTGTATGACTTGTAGAGATATTTTGATAAATGAAACGACATGTTGGTGAATAAATGATTACCTAATTATAATTTTTGAGTGAAGTAGCCTATTGATTTTGATGTATAACTTGTCTCGCACCATTTGTGCTACGGAGATTGACGATGTCTCATATAATGCCGCATATTAAAGAAATGTGTGGTATTACTGTCAGGGAACGGACTTGCTGATTTTCACCTGGCATATGATGAAACGGATGAAAAATTCCCATAAATCTACCTTGAAGGAGGGACTCTTTGACTTGGACCAGTACATATCCACCTAGCAATTACCCAAAACACCCTAGCATTGCACTTTGCAAGAAACAGTTAGGCTACTTTTCTTTGTAAAATCTGTTATTGTTTTGATTATATTATCAAATGCATCTTCTCTAGTTTTGGATTTTTAAAAAACAAATGTTTAAAATGTAGATGCAACTAATTGATTTAGCTTTTTTGGTGATTTGTCTTTTATACTTTTGCCATATTTGATTTGGAAATCAAAGATAAGATGTTAAAAGATAAGTTTTAATCTAATCTTAATAATCAAGAATCAGATTGCAAATATAATTTCAGTCTTTAAAATTTCATGTTTATTTGCTGTTTCTTTGTAGTTAATTGAAATTCCTGAGTGAAAACTGTTTCTACACCAAATCTTTGTCGGTTTTTGAGCTTGAGAAGGTTGTATCTATGTCTTCCTCTGTTTTTGGCATAGAAGTGTGACTCAGAGATCAGCACATGGGGCCTCTTTCTCTCTGCTATCCCAAGAGTCCTGTGAGCATTCGTCTCTTTATGCATGTCTTTTCGGTTTTCGTGGGGTTTGGCTTGAGCCCCTGCCCTAAGCCACTAAATGACCAAGTCATGCAAGAGCACTCCTTCACAAATTCGCCTGACGATTTTCCGCGGAAAGTGCTGAATCAGACGTTCGAGCGAGTCCTCTGGCACACGCGGAGCTCTTTGTGTCAGTCTTTCCTCTGCTGACTGAATCAGGACTATAGTAAACCATATGGAGAGATCTGAGAGCAGACAGCCGTCCTGGAAAGTCACTCCGGTGGATAATGTTGAAAGTCAGGAATCAGAAGTTGAAACAGCAACATTACACACTAACTAACATTAAAAAAGTGAAATCGCAATCAACCACCCCTTTAATATCGCAGAGATTCATGTTTAGCTGTCTCATATGCATCAAGGGTTATTTCCACGAGGTGCTACTGTTCATGTAAAGAGTCATTTTAGTGCTCTTAGTTTAGTAAGAGCGTTTTATCCCTAAATTCACTCTCTGCCTTGGTAGTTTTACATTTTTTCTCATCTGTCGAGCAGCTCTCTATCACAGGCTCTTCAACAGCTCTGATTGTTTCCTGAGTGCCGAGCCAGAGAGGAAGTAAGAGGAAGTTATTGGAGGAGAAGGGTAGAATTTATTAGAGCTAAACACAGAGAGGGAAAGAAAGTGAGCGAGTGAATGAAAGTGATTGGGGAGTTGGAGAATGGTAGAAAGAGATAATATGCAAGAGAGATGTGCTGAGACCAAAAGGGTTTAGTCTCTCAGACAAGCTAATAGTCCTGGAAGGGTGTTGAAGCGATGTCTCACTACTGACTTTTAAACAAAATCTCACTATTATTTCTTGGAAGTCAGGGTTCTGACCCGCAGGACTTGATTAAATGGTATCAAACATGATTAAGATCACATCTGAGGCTCTGAACATATCTAAGCAATTACGTGTAAGCAGTAGGGGTGCTCCGATCAGGATTTTTGAGGCCGATCACAGAAAGCAGCATCTGCCGATACCGATCACCGATACCGATCTTTTTAAAGCCTCCTTTTTGTCATTTATAACTTTTTATAGTGATACTCCAATCAGGATTTTTAAACATTTATTCAGGGCCTGAATTTCATTTTTGAAAATGGGGGGAATTCCCCTCTTAGGGGCCGTTCACATATCGTGTATTTTGCGCGCTGAAGTTCGTTATTTTAAATAAAGACGAGCTGCAGGCGCGCTCATAATGGAAGCGACGCGGTTGCGACGTGCACGCGGTGCAACGCGCTCATTTTTTCCAGGTGCGTCCGCGCCGCATCGAGATAAAAACCTTTCAACTTTTCAGAATGCCGCAAGCGCACCGCGGGTCATGTGACAAGAAACAACCAATCCGCTTCATCCTTTCCCGTAACAGCATTGAAAGCTCAGCCAAGATGAAGAAACAGCTGATCATAGCTGTACAGGGATAGCCATTTTTAAATAAATTTAGTAGCAGAGCTACTGCAAGCGATTTTTAGTGCTGCAAATCCATTTATCCTTTGCTGAAACTTCCACGCCTTCATGGAGAGTGCAGGTCATGGTTGCTTAGCAACGGCAGATGCCTCCAGAGCGCAAGCGCCCGAATGCTTTGGAAAAAGGCAGAAAGCGGCGCACCTAGCGTTTTCCACGCGTTTTTAGGCACGACATGTGAACGGCCCCTAAGGTGTCTCTTGTGAGAGGGGAAGCAGCTTTCACGCAGGAGTCTGCTCCTGATCCGTTGCTGTTTACCACAAACACAACATTTATCCATTATTTTGATTTCAAATCCAAACATTGTCACTGAAAATGCTTTTTCAGCATTGCAATTCTTTTTTTTTACACGGTACAATAATACAATCTTTCATAGACCTGTTTAAACACAATCCTTTTGCATTGAAATCTTTATTACAACCAATCCTGCGGTTCATAAAAAAACGTTGTTTTCCTACCTCCATGAGTGCCACCTATTTTTGCCTTGTTTATCTAAAAGGGCTCTTTCCCTTTAAACCTAGCCAAAAAGCCATATGTGTTGACTGTGAAACACAGT
>NW_015659931.1:61285-61443 GCF_001515625.1 Sinocyclocheilus rhinocerous | reverse complement strand
CACTGCCGGACCGCAACCGTGTGCAGTGAACGCTTTAATCCGTTAACATGAGCGCGGACAAATACGCACCACGTGTGCACTCACTGCATTGCAAATGGAGAAATGTGAACCTGGCGTTATGTGTGTGCGCTGCGAGTGTGCATGAGCGCACGGTCTCC
>NW_015659931.1:51445-60547 GCF_001515625.1 Sinocyclocheilus rhinocerous | reverse complement strand
GATTTGAAGACATTTGCGTATTTTGAGAGAGCGCGTGCGGTGATTCACTCACGCTGTTTGTGAAATTACGTCTCACACAAGGTTTTCAAATTACTTTATAAGTTATTTAATGTATAAATATTATAATTATTTCACCCGCGCCGGACAGAGACTGAGACGGTGCCGCTGCATGTCATGCCAAACCTCTCACGGCAGCGTCATCAGCTTGAGATCGGCCTTTTTAGAGACCGCCGATCAATCATTCCAACGTGATTATCGGCCGATAGTGATCGGTAGTCGATAAATCGGAACACCCCTAGTAAGCAGATATTACTAGCTAAACAAACTTCATCATGCATTGTTCTGATGTGTCCAAATGTAAATGATATTGCTTTACCAATCATTAGTTTAGTATGGTCATTTTTTTTTACTACTAAGCAATGTTTAACTGTTTAAGTAAGCAAGAATGTTTGTTAAGTATGTACAATGGGGTTGTGCATACACTGAGTTGACCAAGTATTTACTTTTTTGTAGCGTATGAAATGCTGACTCCATTTCTTTTCAAATGGTACCAATTCGTCTATACTAGGGCTGCACGATAAATCGCATGCGATATTTAACGCGCATCTTGTCAGAAAAGCCGGTTCTGTAATCAGCGGTAAATCTCCATCACATGCGTGCTTTCACATGGAGCAGCATTAACTACACAGAGCCGTTGTTCACTGACGAGCTGCGCGAATATGAACGTGGTTTTGCGCAGCGCGTCAGTGAACCACGGCTCTGTGTAATTAATGCTGCTTCATGTGAAAGCCCGCAGGTGATGGAGATTTACCGCTGATTACAGAACCGGCTTTCTGACAAGATACGCGTTAAATATCGCATGCGATTTATCGTGCAGCCCTAGTCTATACCATATATTTTTTGGTCATTTGATTTTTTTTTTTTAATTCTTTGTTATCATTAATATTGGGCAATGCATGCGCATTTTCCTTTTTACATTTTAATTTTCTTTTGTCGTCATCTGATGCTAACTTCAAGTTTATCTTTTAAAGACCACAAACTTTGGTTAACCTCTTAAACTAGGCTGAGAGAGTATGATTCAGGCTATTCTTTCTTCCCAGCATCACTTTTGCATTTTGTGGCTGGCAAATGAGGATTATTAGAAAGCACTTAGTTGTTAAAAGAAAACACTGATTTATATGGCAAAGCATACTGTATATGCAAATCTGATGGGTGGGTTAATCAAAATCTGAGAATGTGATTGGTTCAAGCTTTTTTTCCCCCCCACACTTCAGTGTCTGTTCACATGATCGTCACGGCAGCCCAAGTCTGAACATGTCTGAAGGAACGGATATACGTGGGCCCAAGAGTGACAAACATAGGCAAACCTGCCATTCGCTCTAGTCTGTTTTTTTAGCTCGCTGGCTTTGATGGTCTACACACCGTTTATGGCCTTCAGACCAAAGGCCACACACCAGGAACTGACCATCATAAAACCTATGGGTGGCCAACCTTAGAAGGTCAACTTAGTTTGACTAGGACTACATATACTCAACGCTTTGTGAACATTCTATTTGTTTTACTACCTAAAAAGCCTAAAATGTAATAATTTTTTAGAAATCAGCATACAGCTAATGTACAAATATATTAAAGTCCAAAGAGTCTGGGCTGGATGTTCTTGTAAGTTAAAAATTGCATTTGCTGGAGGTTAATATAAAATAACACAAAGAAAAATGGGATGCACCAATATTAAAATTCTGGCAAATAATTATATTCATGTTATGGCCAATAATCAATAAATAGCCAATATTATTTCTATACTATTATACTATTTATTAAGTTTATTCTATGTCTAAATACATTTTTTTTTTTACTAAAAATCAACCATTTAAAATGCAAAATAGGCATTGGAACTTCAGTGTACAGTATGAAAAAAATTAATGCTCATTTTGAGATTTGACAAGATTACATTTAACCGTTTGTTTATCTTCTGCTTTGATGAATCATCCCTAGTAAGGGATGGTCTGACATGAACTTCCTCTCCAGTATAGGAAGTGCGATTCATGAGCTTTTGGCTGTAGTTGGAAATCAGTGCCGGACAATGAGAAGAAGAGAAGGAGACGCTCTAAACGTCTTTATCTGTAATCTGAACCCAACCAGCAGCTGCTGCTACACTTGTCCAGCCCTGTCGTTCTCTCACTGCTGACTGTGTGTGTGTTATTGAGAAGGAGCCGAATACACTGAAGAGTATTCGGTGTGTACGCTCTTGCGTGAGTGAAGGGTGGGTGTGTTGTGGAGGCTGCCTGGAGGGATACGATCCCTGGGGGCGACTATTGCCAACAAGTGTTCCAGCTGCAACAGTTTCCTAACAAATCTCACATTCTAAGTTGTGTTCGACAGGAAAAACAGTTGGAGGACATTTGTTGAAAGAGCTTGGTGCATTAGTTCAAATACTAAAAAGGGAATTCTTGCTCTTGTAAATACTTTAATTATAAGTCATTTTGCCCTCACTCTTAAAAATTAAGGCTCCAAAAGGAGGTTTTTGCATCTGTGCCATAGAAGATCCACCTTGGGCTCCTCAGAGAACCTTTAGTTAAACAGTTCTTAAAAGGACCATTTTTTTTCTTAGTGTGAAAAACATTTAAAAAATCCATTATAAAAATTACCATTATAATGAACCTTGGAGAGTTTCAATGGATGCTGAAGGTTCTTCATGGAATCATTGGTGCCAATAATCGCACTGTGTGAAATAGCCTACAGACAGAACAGTGGCTCAAAACCGCTGTATAAGCATATGATACGCAAACTACAGCTCTCGGTTGGATAAAAGAAGCCAGTGTTGCATTAGCAAGGTTTTGATGAATGACGATTGTGATCAAGGTAAAGATGATTATAGTAACATACAGGAGTCGTGCATTAGGCCCACGTTTATCCGTTATTATTGATGCGCAAACAAACCATGTATGTGCGCTCATGACGCATCTAAAACATCGTATTTCTGCTTGAACACAGTTCAGTATATTCACATGGATGTCAAAATTAATGTACAGTGAGTGTTTTATAACGGATGCTCGCCGAAGAAGTGTGTTTTGGAGAAGTTTGTGAGGATCAGTGGTGTTTATGTACATATGGGTATCAGACGCTCCAAAAAGCTTGTTCTGACAGAGCACCTGTCTGTTGACTGATGACATCGAGCAGCCTTCAGATCGCTGCGTTTCCACACATTTCGAATGGTTTAATTTTTCATTTGTATTTTGGTGTGTTTAGTGATTCTGAATAGATCCGTATAGTGGCTTTATGCAGTCCTTTGGTGTCTCCCTGTGGTCTTTTTTTGTATGGGAGGTTGACTTGTGCTTATTTGTTAAAGTTACTGTATAATCTAGCTTCACATACTTTTAAGTTGTAAAGAATATCTGCAGTGACATTCTTGCGAAGTATTTTTGCAAATATAGAACAGTATGTTTAAGTCTATCTTGAAGTTGGTTAGTTTAAAAATAATTAGGCCTACATGGAATTAAAAGGTAATTACACTAGAATTAACTTTTTTTTTTTAAATAGAAGAGGTTGGGGGTGGGGGTGGGCTTGAAATATTGACTCGGAGAGGAGGTGGGCCTTGATTGGTCTTGGTTGAGAACCACTGGTGTAGGCTATACTCTTAAAAATAAAGGTTCTTTATTGCCATTGATGGTTCCATAAAGAACCTTTAACATCCATGGAACCTTTCCAAGGTTCTTTATAGTGGAAAAGGGTTCAAATGTTCTTCAGACTAAGAAAAAATTGTCTCTCTTCAGAACTGTTCATTGAAATGTTCTTTGAGGAACCACAAATGGTTCTTCTATGACATTGCTGAGAAAACCCCCTTTTGGAACCTTTGTTTTTAAGACTGAAGAACATTTAAAAAATCTAAAGAACCTTTTTCAATTATAAAGAACCTTGGAAAGGTTCCATAGATGTTGAAGGTTCTTTATAGAACTGTTGATGCACTAAATAACCTTTATTTTTAAGCGTGCAGGCTAGTCGTGACACCTTAGCTCAGTTCCGCCAGGTCTTCTACATCTCTATTGTTAGGTTTCATATCTGACAGGAGTGTCCAACAGAAGGAAAAACAGATGGTAGGTTGTGGTCGTTAGGTTGGCTCCCATTAACTTCCCCCGCATCCCTTATTTTGCTGGCAGGACAGCGTGAAGACCTCCCTCCTGGACAGGATCCTCCACTCGCTTGTTTCCCGCCTGGGATGACTAACTCGCAGATGGACTCCAGCGCTTGCTCCATGCACTGGAAAGTCCCTCCGCTCCTCTGTCAGTTAGCGGAGACCCTGAAATGTTATAAGATGACTTATTGAGACTAGAAGAGACTTTATGAAACCCAAGATGTGGAGATGCAGGATGAGTTCTGTTGAGAGCTTCTTTGAGAAACCTAGCACATTTACGCAAATGGGACTGTGATTGTGACCGCCTGACTTCTCGTAAAATTGTTTTGAGATAATGGAAAGCCCAGATTTGGATTAAATCCCACGGTTGAGTCATGAATCTCTCTCTGATTAACCTGATTTCTCCTGAGAATCCTCCATTTCTTCGTAAAAGAGGATGATGTTTAAACTGATAAATAGGATCACATTTCTAGTTGTGACCGTATTTATTCTATTTCTATTTATTCTATTCTATTTCTTGTTTAATTTAAAAAAAGTCCATTATATTTCATTGTTTGTGTGTATGTATATAATATATACATTCACTCACACATCCAATGAAATACAATGGACTTTTTTTAAAACTAGAAATAGAGGGAAAAAAATAAAAAAAGAGTGTATATATATATATATATATATATATATATATAGTTCAAATAGTTTATAGTAGGCCTACATTATTTTTTTTTATTTCAGATTGATATTAGGTTGATATTATAGATATCCAATTCAAAAGTTTTTTAAATGTAAATTATATTTTGAAGCTGATAACCAATACTGGCTTCAAAATACAACAATTTATAAGTGATTATTTTAAGAAGTTTTGGTTAAAATTAAATTGACTTGCTGGACAATTTTATATTTCTCATTCTTTTTCACTTCCTGGCAAAGACAGGAAGCCTTTTTAGCGCTAATGCAGCATAATTGATAATGGTTCATGTTTTATCTGTGTATTTTATCCCTCTCATTCTGTCACAGAGAATGATGGGAAATGTAGTTTGGTGCACAAGTGTGTTTCTTCATAAACCAAGCTTTATTGCTATTCTTCATCAGCAGTACATAATATGTACTAGCTAAATTACACTTAAACTACAGTTTATTATGATAATTAGCAATTATTTCCACCATTTAATCAACATGCCTGCAGCTGAAGTAATAGCTTAAATTCAGTGAAATTTTAATCTAGATCTTTTCACCATAACTACAGAAAACATGTATATCAGCTGTGTAATTTGATGCGCTAAGTCATGAATTCACCATTCACTTCTTGTTCAGTCCTCTGTTTCTTGTACATGTGCATCTTGTGTGTGACCACAATGTCTGACTTTGAGTCATAAACAACCTCTCTGAGAGGAAAATCCGAAAAGGCCACCAAGTAAACCTCAATCAGTGCCCCTTTCCTGGAACGGCCTTATGTCTAAGTCTTTATGATTCTGGTAAGAAAAATACAAAATGAATGTTAATTCCATAAGTATGCGCTACTGAAATCACTGTGAATCACATACAGCACCCTAGCATAGTGGCACTAAGTTTTCTACACTTATTTTGCTTTAATTCTCGGTCATAGTCTTTTATAACTCAGTTTTGGCTGTTTTGTATTGTAGGCCTAATGCAATGTAGCTCAGGCTTGAGGTTAAATGTTTGCAGTGTGTGACTGGATAAAAAGTCTGTACAGGATATTAAGTTTATATTTGAGAAACTAATGTGTAATTGTTTCAAATGTTGGTTCTACTGCAGGATTAGAAATTTTGTAACTTCTCTGGGGAACATCCAGTGACTGTGACCATCCTGATTACATGGGATGAACGGTGTTGCGTGTCACCTGAGAGGCAAATGCAATTTGGAAGTGCATCGCTAATTGTCCTCCCCGCAGCGTTAGATTGCGCTGAGGTCTGAGGCCTGCAATGTCGAAAAGTAATTAGGCCGCTCACATATTCCAATGCTCTCCCGGCCGTTGTTTTGCTCATTCTGTGTCTTTGGGCTGCCAAGTCAAGCTTATTCTTTCAGTGTGCGTGTAACCAGAGCATTTGAATATCCCCAAAGGAAGGTCTCAATCGGAGTCGGCCGTATTTACCCAAGCTGCGTTTTTTCGTCAACATCAGCAGAAAGTGAAATAAAAGAATGAAATATGTGGGCACACCAGTGACTCCTGGGACCCGATCCTCATGAACAATACCATGCGAAAAAGAGGCAGCCTGAAAAACGCTTAAGATCCCTTAACCATTTTCAGACATTTAGACGGCCACATTGGACCGCGCGCTCCTGACCACAAGCATTTTTGCAGGCTAGTCCTAATTATCTAATCCTTTTAAATGGAGCTTTATATATTCTCTAAAATTCATTTGTCGTTTTGGAAGTGTTTGAAAAGAGGAAATGGTAATAAGAGTCACAGTTGCTGCTGTCTTCATCAGCCAGTGCCCAAAACTGTGGGTGCACACGACTAAAGGGGAGCGGTTTTGAAAGAGGATTTATTAGCTTAATCTTTATGTCCACAATAAAGTAACATTCTCTTTCTCTCTGCCTCTCTTTCCTTGTTTCTTTTTCGCAGTACTTGTGTAGCGTGGGGGCTCGTGCCAGGGCCCGGTAGGAGCCGGCACCATTGCGTCCAACAAGTGGAGTGCCAACGGCAGCCCGGAGCAGGGGCTGGAGGATGGGGGTGATGAGCTGGACAAGGCCCTGGATGGAGACGCCGAGGGCGTGTGGAGCCCCGACATCGAGCAAAGCTTTCAGGAGGCGCTGGCTATATATCCGCCCTGCGGCCGGCGCAAGATCATCCTGTCGGACGAGGGAAAGATGTACGGTAAGTGAGCTTGCAATGCATTTGTGTGCCGAAGGGGAAGTTGTGATGCACAAAATCCTTTTACATCAACATTCGACAAGTCCAGGGCTCAACGCTAAGGATTTTTTCTACTGGCCCGATTGGGCCAGTGGTTCAAATTTTTACTTGCCCTGCCAACATTTGCACTGGCCCTGCCACAAAAAATAAAATAGTCACTGCTATCATTGTTTTTGATCTACGTTATCTTGTATTCTAATAAATAAGCTTATATGACACCAATATTTTAGATACCAATTAAATTTTAAAATTCTCTGTGTTAAATAAAAATTTCGATACCACAGCAAAAACCACTAGCCAAAAATAAATATAAAGTTCAAACATTATTAAGGACAAGTGAACAGCCAGTAAATAATTACAAGTAAAAGCACAATTAAAAATATAGCACAAAGATAGAAATAAAATGATGCTTTAGCTTTTTATGTTTGTAGATGTTCAGGTCCAGAAACTGAAAAATCACATAAAATATAATTTTCATATTCTTCACTCTGCGTTGCACCTTGATTTTTCAATAATTTGAAATTAGAGGCTACCACTGCATTTTAATCATGAATTGATCCCAAAAAAAGTGCAATGTTTGATTTATGTTAGACTGCTAGTCATAACATAACAATCAAATGTTAACAACATGCTAGTAACATGTTAATCATGCTAGAATCATGTTAGCAAAATGTTAGTAACTTGCTAATTATGCTAACAACATGCTAGTAACACGTTAATCATGCTAGAAACATGCTCTTTGTCCTGTTGCTTGTAATTAGTTTCTTATTATTATTTAATCGCTGACTGTTTACTTGTCTTTTTTGTGATACTTACACTCGTGGTGACAAGAATTATTAAATTTCTATGGTATCAAAAATTTTGATATCATAAAGACCTTATATTTAAAGCAAAAATAACTATCTTGTGATATATATTGTTACCGTAAAATAAAATTACTCTCATTTTCATACTCTCAAGATTTTGGTCATATCGCCCACCCCTAGCTGCAACTATCATTTATTTTGTTAACTGGTTAATATGGTTTCTCACATTTTATTTCCTTTCATATTGTTATTGATGATAGCGTGTTATTCCACATCTGGCCCAACATTGTCTTCCAAACAACAGGCAAATTGAATCTGACTTTTAAAAAGTGTGAGAACATACTGATTGTACTGATTGGTTGTTGCAGCCCTGTTTATATCATTAAAAATGAATCACTGCCAGTATGAATTGTGTTGTTGTTGTACTGGGTAGCCCAGTCCTCATGTAGCTTTTAGCTAACAAATTGATTTATTTGATATAAGGGAAGTAATTATTGGCTTTAAAACTTCTGCCGCCCAAACTGAATTTTGCAGGAACTTTACATTGTATTCATCAATGGAAGAGAGTCTTAAAAACACACACGGTTCAACTGCCGAGATCGTATCGCTGCAGTGCAGTTTTTTTGATGGAGGTTTTTTTGTGCATTTGATGGTTGCAAGACAAGTGTTTCTAGATAGAATGGCTTATGGGAGGGGTGGCAAAAGGAGGGATGGAAACTAGAGAAAAGATAAGAGGGCGGGAGATAATGGGCTGATAGAGCCGGGTTGTTATAAACGACACGCTTTCATCCACGTACACAATCCACTCGAGGATCCCTTTGTGCATACCTTTGTGAATAAATTCATGCATGTGTACGCTAGGGATGTGCGGGACTAGTCGACTAAACGGTACAGCTCCTACTAGTCGACACTGAAAACAATAGTCGATTACACAACAGAAGAAAAAAAAGAAAAAACAAAAACAGGATTTTATCATTCACATTACCATCATTTTAACATTGCATTTAAAACATTTTAAATAACAAGTTAAAATAAAACGTTTGAAAAATAATACATTATTTTTAAAAGTTTATCTGGGCGGAAACTAAATTTTTACCTCAGACCTCACATGCGTTTTCTTCGTGTCAGTTGCGGCGAGTTCAAAAATGACCATGCGAAAGACGAGAAGGTGTGGGATTATTTTGAATTAGAAGGAAACTGAAAAGGTTTGTGTAAACTGTGTAATGTCAAATTGTCTTACAATAACTCTACTGGAGCCATGCGTAATCATATTCATTACAGACACGTAGGCG
>NW_015659931.1:40857-51286 GCF_001515625.1 Sinocyclocheilus rhinocerous | reverse complement strand
TTTCTTTTTAACGACCACCTAAAATGAAATGATAACGCGAGGCAAGTGTGCGGCAAGCGGAATTCATTGAGGGATTTGACAGTGTGATTTATAGATTAAGTATTTCAAATATAGGCTATTATATAGGCTATGCTACACGCACGCACAGAGGTTTTTTTTTCTTACCATCTTTTGGGGGTTTCTTGCTTTTAGACTAGTCGACACAAAACTTCTGTTTAAACGACAGTCAAATTAGTCGTCGCGCACATCCCTAGTGTACGCATTCATGAAGCATCATAAAATGTCTCATGTTGTACGCCATTTGCTCTCTTATGTAATCTCATATTTAGTCATGCTGAAATAGCCATTCACTAGCAGCCGTCAATGGCTCCGTATTATGATGTAGGTGTTCGGTTTTGTTAGATAAACGGAGGTCCTCGTTCACTAATACACCCATGTACCTTACAAACACACATATGTGCATGTCTTAGCCAGCAGTTGTGTTTTTCAGAGCACATAAAACAGGCCTATACTTGTCCTGGAGAAACTCTGTGGACTACAGGCCCGACAGAAGACCGGTTTCTCAAGAACATATCGCTCTTTCTGTCGCTTCTCTGTCCCTGCTTGCTTGCTGCCCCCTTCTCATTTTTTTCATTTACCCTCAAACTGGTTGTATTTATCATCTCCAATCATTAGCAGCTCTTTTTTTTCCCAGCCCTATGAGAGAGTTTAATTTCCTTCTGCCTCCCTCTCACCCAGTTGAAAAAGTGGCAAAACCAGCTCTGTTTGTCTTGCTCAATCAAGGTTTGTTCCCCCACAAGATTTCACTCACCCTCCCGCCTCCATTTTTTTGTTGTACTCTTTTTCTTTTTTTTTTTCCTTACTAGTTCTTCCTCCTAAACAAGGTAGGTCTGCCCCTGAGGCACAGCACTTTAATGACTCCAGGTGCAAAGTAGTATTTCCAGTGTTAAAGCGTTAAACTCTCATTAGACTGAACAACATGAGGATAAGAATTTGTGAATGCAAACTTTTTTAGTGGCACAATGTGAAGCATTTTCAATGTTGCACTTACGAGGCCATTTGAGTAAATGTTCTATTTCTGCTGTCAGTTTTCTGTCTTTGAAACAACAGTTCAAAGATAATCTTGCTTAGTTGGTTAAACTATAGATAGCTACCTGAATGACTCAGACCTTTGAAAGTAACCTTATTGCCCCCATTGGGGACTTAGTTGACACACCATTAACAAGAAAGCATGTTTAGCATGTAAAGTGGGACCATGCATTTGTGTAGGCTCTGTCAAATATATTTCTATTCTATACTATTCTGTTCTATTCTATTCTAAAACTGCTAATTAGAATTTGTGACCTGTGCTGGCAAAATGAGGCAAATTTTCAAAAATAAGTTAGTTATTTTCATATTCTCTATTAAAAACCTTCAAAATTATATATTCTCATTCATGCATGTTCCTTTCAAAACAGAAACCAAAATGCAAGATGCAAGTGCTTTGCTTCTGATGGACAAACTCCGCTTTTTAAAACAAAGAAGGTAGACCTCTCAGAAAATGTACAAATAAAGATAATTTTACATGTTTAATTACTATGTGGAGCATTGGGATCGCTAGATCGAGGGCTTAATGAACTCATTTTTTTGAAAATCTCAAATTCAACCAAAATTGTAATTTTTTTTGCCTGAAGCTCACAATTAGACCGTGCACATTCTGACTCATTTTGCCAGCACAGGTCACATTTATTGATTTACAGACTATAAAACAGCTCTATCAGAAAGTTAGTGGGACACAACCAGCGAATCTATTGCAAAAATTGAAAAAATAAGCAAATCTGGTTTAACTCTTGCCTTGTGCGATATGTCTCTCTTTCAGTTGTGTATTCATAATTTGCAGATGGACACTCCAGTTTGGCTGGATTGGGAGGGTCCAGGTGTTTGGCGTTGGTCCCCTCCTCCTCAAACTGTCTCCTTGCCTTTCTTCTCCTCAGAGAAACAGACAAGACAAAACCCAAGTGCTGGTTTGAATTAGCAAGCCAAGCCTAGAGATACAAACCAGACTGGGAGAAAGCAAGGCAAACTGACAGAAAGTGTCCTGAACACAGCCCAGTGTTGGTGAAGGAACGTTGAGGTTCTTTTAGGGTTGCAGTTGTCTTTTCCTTGAAGAACACAATGTTAAACGCAACTGTTGTGTTCGTATGCGTTCTTCTTTCTTGTGCATTGCTCTTTCAAAAAATTTATTTTATTTCAACATGTTTAATTTAGACTAGACTCATTTCAAATACATATACTCTATATGTTCCTTACTTTAATACAGGCTACTCAGGAAATTCATTTGCAGAAACCAATCTGGAAATACTGATATAAGTGCTGTTTGCACCTGCATGAGGTTTGAGTCACTGCTGAGGGACTGATTATAAATCAAGTCCCCTGGCTGCTGCTTCATAGTGAGAATGGAGAAAAACATCATAAAGCTATATATAAAAGAAATAAATAGGCCTATATGGGAAATATATTTTTCTAAATAATAAATCAACAAAACAAAAGAAAAAAAACTGTGCAATAATTAGCTGCCTAAATGCAGAATTTCGGCTCATTTTTGTAATGCGCTCTTAAAACAGCAGCATCCTATTTGTTTCCTTTATTATACAAAAGCACAATGTTTTGTTTTTATTGTGAATGTACACAAATAAAAGAATATTTAGAATAGTTTTAAATAATGTCTTACTCTCATATGACCACAAATGAAGGACTATAGTAACACCGTGTCTACACCGGACTCGACAGTTGCCGCGCCGCTCACATCCGGTGTAGACAAGGTGTAAGTTGTTTCCACTTTTATAAGGGGATAAAAAAAACCAAGTGATCATGCCAGCGCCTCACTCGCACAGTTAAGCATTACTAACTCGACAACCCAGCCTGTTCATTGTCATAATGAAATAGTCAGCCAAACATTGAAAACATGCTATTTTAGTTCCCCTCACTCCACAACAAATACTTTAAATTTAACGGTAGAACAGAACTCAGAACAAAACGAATAAAAATATATAAGAAGCTACTAACAAGCCAAAACAAATTAATTTAAAAATTTGCACTTCGTGTTCCAATATCCACATAAAACAAAATGTGCTTGGCATAGTAATATCACGGGGGTTTGGTGGTCACACTGACTATTTAAACTATTGACTATTTGGCTATTTAAACTGAGCAGTGCACTATAAAAAATAATGTAAACGTAGGCTACTAAAGGAATATCAAATTAAGATAAGTATGTTTGAAAGGGTAACTGGTCTTTTTCTTACCAAATATAAAATAATTTTAGATGCAATTTAGTAATATGAATATGATTTAATGCGCTTTTGAACTACAGGGAAACGGTGCTTTAACATGAGCAAAACCATGAACACGGATGCTGCCTATAGGCTAATTCTGCCATGTGACACCACATTTATTTGCGTTAAAGTTTTTGCGTACTTCTGCGTACTTTTCTCAACAAAAAGTGTTTCCAAACAATTTTTTGTGACATTTGAAGTATCGATATAGAATTTATGCGCTAAAGTTAAACAGAAAAAGATAATGTCGACACATGAGAAATTTTATCGATAAATGGCATTTTGAAGCGCTAAATATTTTTTCGTAAAAAATCCTCGGATGGAAACCTGGCTATTGATTTGGCCATATTCGAAGGTAGTCCCAGAACGCATTTTGACAAACCTTTCATAAGCTATGTTTCCATCACCCTGTTTTTATGCACATTTTGACTTGGTGGTGGTTTTTGACTAGTGCGAACAAGAGTCAATGCGAATAATGGTAGAATAAATTCCTCCATCAAAAAAGTCACGTGACTTTGCACAATGGGATGGGATAACTTGACTAACCGATCTCGTTGCACAGCCTCTCAAATGTTGTTTTGGTCGTTCTGCAATGCCTGAGCCAAAGTCTGTCGTCAAAGTATTTCTGTGTAATTGCCTTTCAGAACGGTCTTACATGACTGCGTTCCCAAACAACAGGCATCCACCTCCGAAAGCAATGACCGCATTTGTTTCGTCTGCTCGCTCTGAGGTGCAAGTAATTTATTGTATATGAAAATTATTATATTCAGTGGCTTCTCCTACTTTTCTTAGTGATAGCCTATTTAGTGCTAGATTATCAGGAAGTGACGATTTTGTTCTCTTTGACTCGTTGAATGGAAACTATGCTTTATTCACACGTTTTATGTGATATTCTTATTAAGTTAAATTCGCAACTTTGGATGGAAACATAATTATAGACTTGTCCAATTCAGAAGGGCAGAGGTGCCATTTCTGCTTCTGGAGGGCCACTATCCTGCAGAGTTTAGCTCCAGTTCTAATTAAACACACCTGAACCAACTAATGACTAGTCTTAAAGAATACTGGAAACTTCTTGGCTAGTCTGTTGGTACGTGTTAAAGCTCTGCAAGATATTGGCTTTAAAGGACCAGGATTGGACACCATCGCTTTCTGGTCTCCCATTTGTCATTTTATTATTCTTAAGGGTTTTGCTTTTGGCTAAGGGTGGATTTTGCTAAGTCAGTGCCAGTGTGGATTGGTAATCTTGAGCGTGGCATTTGGGACAGGGTCTGGGTTGAGGGAAATGTCAAGTTTAAGTATAGCTATGTTTTATTCGCCATAGAAGTATAAATAGGAAAACCGCTCTATCTGATTTGAAATGACTGATTGCATTCAATATTTGTGTGAACTACGTATTTTTTTTACACTTTAATAGAGGTTTTCTTTATTTTAGCAACATGCAAAAGTCATTCTATTAGAATTGAGTGTTTGTTGCATCTCTTAGACTTTATGCAAGGACTTTCTTTTATGTAGCATGTGTCAACAAAGCAGCTGGTATTTATAGAGCAATTCAATCCTTTTCATCCTGCCTTAGAAGGTGCGGAGCTGCCCGTGTTGGCTGTAGACGAAAAGGCAGCACACTAGATCTTGCAAGCAAGCCTCCAGAGTCTCTTCTGTAGTCTGGGATTACATCATCCATTCTTTATTCTCCTCTTGCCGTAAATCCAAACATATTTACTGACTCACTATGAAGTCAGAAGGACACTTCAAATGCGCTATGTGGTGTTTCAGATGCTGCGACTGGCTGATAAGAAAATACTGGAGTATTGACATTGTTGATAGAACATTGTTGGCATTTTCTGAAAGCTTATGCCTGATATCTGTTGTATATCTTTGTTGAGGGATTCCCTTGAAACCATGCGGCCTTATGCTGGTATCCCTGGTTCTGTTGTCATTCATGGTATGTTTGACTTATACGCCACAGGTTTAGTGGTTTATTTCAAGTGAAAGTGGGTTTGTGAGTTGATTTGACATGTTAAGAAATTCAGTGCACCTAGCCACAGTTACTGTGCCAATAAAGTGAAATTCCACAAATTGGATTTATTAATAAATCAAGTTGTAAACAAATCCCAGCATTTCGTTGACACATTTCTCTCGCCATCTCCAGGAAAGCGAATGCCGACCTCATGGAGAGCCTGCTCTCTCCTGTGACTATAAACACCTTATCCATTTACATGTAGTCATCTGCCACTGAAGAAGCCCACTCACGAGGAGAATGACGACAGCGCTCATAATACCGCCACTGACGTGAGGCCTCGGGAACGCCGTCTGTGTTCCCTGTTAACACTGCCTGGATCGGGCCTAAAAAGCCAGCAGTGTAATGTGAAGTGCAGAGCCGCCTCTTTTTATTACACCAACATTGATGGGTGGAAATAAGTGTGTTGCATCGAGACAACTTTTATTAGTTGTTATGCTTTGAATGAAGTTTCATTTGTTTTTCATGCTTCCAAGAGCATTAACTTTAGTTTTGCAGTTGTATTTGAGACATTACATCTTCCAATAGCGACTTGTTTCACGTAAAATTTAGTGTTTCTTGTAATGGCGACTATATTGCAGAATTGTATTTTTGGATCTCACAATGTGACACATTATGAAAGCCTGTTTATGTCCTAAGAAATAAATGATGTAAGGTCACAATTGTGAGAGTTGCATTTACGAGAAATAAAGCTGATAAGTGAACATAGCCATTGGAGAACATGCACATCTTGTGCACCAAATGTCAAGCCAAAACTGATATTTACACAATTTTTGTACAACTTCTGATGCTACCAGGCCTTCCCTCATCTCCGCTTCTCAGCGTCTTGGCTTTGCCCAGTTGAATGGCAGAAATGCCGTCTGTCTGGTTTCGTGGTTGTTACAGCTTCAAGATATTTTCCACCTGTGAGATATTTTTCCACCAAGTACCGTGGACCAAGTACCGTCCACCCTTCTGACCCACCTTGAGTCTCGTTTCTGCTCAACAGCACGTTCTGGTAAACCGTCTTAGCAGAGCATGAAAGGCATTTGAAGGACAAGATAAGTTTGTGTTGACTGTGGTTTGGTTAGTGGATCACAGCCCATTCCTTGCATGGATTGATCACGCAAACTTCCGGTTTAACCATGCCAAAAAGTTTTCAGGTGTTATTCCTGAACCGAAACACTCCTGCTTGAGTTTCCTTTCCAGACGCGCTCTAAGGTTGAGAAGAAACATGATGAGGGAATCAGAGCTGGAAGGTGGGAATATGGGACACAGGGGGCCCGTGTTATTCTTTGCCTCCTGCTGGGATGGTTTGTGGCAGGTGTGGGTGTCTGTTTGGTAGGATGGGATGATCTTCAGCTGCCAGTTGCTGGCAGAAACAGCAACGCTCTTTGTTTCTCTCTTTCACTCCTTCGCTCTTTTCGGGCTGTTCTCTCGCTCTTTGAACGCATGCTCCAGGTTGTTGCCCTCATCAAATCAAGTTGTGTGGGGCAGATGTCACAGGCGCAGTGGAATGCAAGGAATTCGGAGGCTTTGAGAGAGAGCGAGAGAGAGAGAGAGAGAGAGAGAGGGTGTGTCTGGGGAAGGGTGTGCAGAAACTCAAATCAGTGCAGTGGTCTCTCTGCTGTGGAAGACCATTTTCGCCTCAGAGTAAAAAAAAACGTATTGTAACTCTTCACTTTAAAGCTCTTAATTGCAACTTTATTTCTCCGAAAATTTTTGATATAAAATTTGCGACTTTATTTTTCATAATGTGCCTTTATATCTTGCTAATTATATTTTAAACTTTATATCACAATTTTTTTACTCCGAGGCAGAAATGGGCATTCATGGGCAACTCAACATTGCAAACAGTTTAATGGCTGCTAATCAATGGGCAGCGAATGTTGCTAGCTAAACATTGTTGATATAAAAAGCAAAGTTGTCTTCCTCAAGGGGGCGCTGAAAGCCCCATGCATTAAAATTTTAGGAGTTAAGCTGCATTCACACTAGGGGCTGGCGATGAGGTCAGGGTATTCTCATGTTGACAGCGAATCAGTTTTCTTGCCGCTAAATACAAACATTTTGGAGGCAAAAGACTAAATATAATATAAATATAAACTGAATCCATACATAAAAACAAAAATGAATGATGAAGGCAAGTATCAGCCTCATTTCCGTCACTGCTGGGCTGAGAGGAGAACGATCACATGAGCTCTGTCTTCTTTCCTATTGGCTGTCACTCACGAAAGTCGCTCTTCATTTGCATAAAGTTGAAAGATTCGGAACTTTGTCGCATTTGCTGCTGTCGCTCGTGTCGCCGGAAATTGCCAGCTTTCCATTGAAATGAATGGGATCGTGTAGCTTTGTCGTTGCGTGTCACTTGTAGTGTGAACACGGCTTTATTGTCTTTAGTAAGAATATTTGAATAGTTGAAAGTGCTGCATTTTTTCATAAAAAATGTTAATATAAAAATTGTAAATAGAATTATTATTATATATAGCATTTTTTTATTTGTTAAAAATTTATATGTTTTTTTTAAATATTAATATATAATACAATGACATGTATATCCTTCAGGCATTTCACAATTAAATAGATTTTTTAAGAATTTTTTTCTAGTCGGTGTAGGAAAATGGTCAGTAATTAAATAAATAGTTAATAGCAGTTAGTATTTTTGAGCCAGAGGTTCACTCAGGAGTTTCACGGTAAATTAAAACTACTTGAAGGTGCACTGTGATTTTTGTCAAACGATGTTGATATTTGAAAGCAGCAAAACAAACACGCCCATACCCCAACAGGACCTCGCCCCTATTTTGAAATCTCCGCCCCACACGTACGTACACAACCCTGGCATAACGACGATTGCAGAAACAAGCGAAGATGACACAAGCATATTCAAACAAAAGCCAAGACAGATAAGTTGTGTGAAACAATGCAAAATCAATGTTACTCACCTATCAAAAAGAAACAACGCAACCTCGGTTCAAGCCCTTCCCGCTCCTTGAGTTCTCTCCACTGCTGGAAAGCTGCTCCAATATTTACGCGGGTCCTACCTCTTGCCTGATCGTAACCCTTCTTTTTAATGTTTTGTTCCACCGATATTTTTCTCTTTTTTTTAATCTTCCAGTTCTTTCTATCTATAGTTGCTAATATCCGTCCTGTACACTCAAATTAAGCCCTCTCTTCTCGCTATCATTACAAGACACGCCCCCTTACTGCTGATTGGCTGCAAGTGTGTTTTGGGACATGGTCTGACACTGCGGTCAAAAGCGCTTTTCAAAAATTGCTTAGTGCACCTTTAAATTAATGTATTGTTACAAAAATGGCACATACAGGTGCATCTCAATAAATTAGAATGTTGTGGAAAAGTTCATTTATTTCAGTAATTCAACTCAAATTGTGAAACTCGTGTATTAAATAAATTCAGTGCACACAGACTGAAGTAGTTTAAGTCTTTGCTTCTTTTAATTGTGATGATTTTGGCTCACATTTAACAAAAACCCACCAACTCACTATCTCAACAAATTAGAATACTCCATAAGACCAATAAAAAAAACATTTCTAGTGAATTGTTGGCCTTCTGGAAAGTATGTTCATTTACTGTACATGTACTCAATAACTTGGTAGGGTCTCCTTCTGCTTTAATTACTGCCTCAATTCGGCGTAGCATGGAGGTGATCAGTTTGTGGCACTGCTGAGGTGGTATGGAAGCCCAGGTTTCTTTGACAGTGGCCTTCAGCTCATCTACATTTTTTGGTCTCTTGTTTCTCATTTTCCTCTTGACAATACCCCATAGATTCTCTATGGGGTTCAGGTCTGGTGAGTTTGCTGGCCAGTCAAGCACACCAACACCATGGTCATTTAACCAACTTTTGGTGCCTTTGGCAGTGTGGGCAGGTGCCAAATCCTGCTGGAAAATGAAATCAGCATCTTCAAAAAGCTGATCAGCAGAAGGAAGCATGAAGTGCTCCAAAATGTCTTGGTAAACGGGTGCAGTGACGTTGGTTTTCAAAAAACACAATGGACCAACACCAGCAGATGACATTGCACCCCAAATCATCACAGACTGTGGAAACTTAACACTGGACTTCAAGCAACTTGGGCTATGAGCTTCTCCACCCTTCCTCCAGACTCTAGGACCTTGGTTTCCAAATGAAATACAAAACTTGCTCTCATCTGAAAAAAGGACTTTGGACCACTGGGCAACAGTCCAGTTCTTCTTCTCCTTAGCCCAGGTAAGACGCCTCTGACGTTGTCTGTGGTTCAGGAGTAGCTTAACAAGAGGAATACGACAACTGTAGCCAAATTCCTTGACACGTCTGTGTGTGGTGGCTCTTGATGCCTTGACCCCAGCCTCAGTCCATTCCTTGTGAAGTTCACTCAAATTCTTGAATCGATTTTGCTTGACAATCCTCATAAGGCTGCAGTTCTCTCGGTTGGTTGTGCATCTTTTTCTTCCACACCTTTTCCTTCCACTCAACTTTCTGTTAACATACTTGGATACAGCACTCTGTGAACAGCCAGCTTCTTTGACAATGAATGTTTGTGGCTTACCCTCCTTGTGAAGGGTGTCAATGATTGTCTTCTGGACAACTGTCAGATCAGCAGTCTTCCCCATGATTGTGTAGCCTAGTGAACCAAACTGAGAGACCATTTTGAAGGCTCAGGAAACCTTTGCAGGTGTTTTGAGTTGATTAGCTGATTGGCATGTCACCATATTCTAATTAGTTGAGATAGTGAATTGGTGGGTTTTTGTTAAATGTGAACCAAAATCATCACAATTAAAAGAACCAAAGACTTAAACTACTTCAATCTGTGTGCATTGAATTTATTTAATACACAAGTTTCACAATTTGAGTTGAATTACTGAAATAAATAAACTTTTCCACGACATTCTAATTTATTGAGATGCACCTATATATGCACTATATTCAAATGCACTAATTCCCAGCCTCAACCCATTCAGAAGTACCAGTACTTACATAGATACCTATACATAGTAGCCAGAAAGAAATGCTAATTTTAAAGAAAAACGTCAGACGTACTTAGAGGCTTTTGCATCTGAACTCTTCATAAAGAACTACAAACCTAGAACTTATTTTAGCATTCTTATTTACTTATTTAATTGCTTTATTAT
>NW_015659931.1:34055-38767 GCF_001515625.1 Sinocyclocheilus rhinocerous | reverse complement strand
TTTTTTTTATTGGTCTTATGGAGTATTCTAATTTGTTGAGATAGTGAGTTGGTGGGTTTTTGTTAAATGTGAGCCAAAATCATCACAATTAAAATATCCAAAGACTTAAACTACTTCAGTCTGTGTGCATTGAATTTATTTAATCCACGAGTTTCACAATTTGAGTTGAATTACTGAAATAAATGAACTTTTCCACGACATTCTAATTTATTGAGATGCACCTGCATAAAACATGGAACATTCACAAAAAAAATTTCTTATTTTTTTTTTCCCGTGAACAAAATCTAAACATCCTTAAAACACTTACTTTAGAATAAATTAAATCTAAGAAATCTAACAATTTTGTCAAGTTTATTTTTTTCAACACCTGAATACTGATGCTGTGAAATATTAATAGGCATTGAATTGAAAATATGATGCATATCATGTTCACTTAATATATATTTGGTGATGCATATTACATACTGCATTGCATAATGGCCATTATTTATCCTTATTAAAGGTTTTTATGGATACTGCTTTTATTACCAGATGACTGATTGCAGCCGTTTTAAAAATGGGCATATGTGAAGCATGTTTTTTTCCCCATCATTTAAAGGGAAATATAGTATATAAAGCCAAAAGCTTTACTTCGTTAGTTTTCTATTTGTGGTTTCAGTCTCATGAAGTCTTGCAGTGTTGTTGAGAGATGCATGTTTCTCTTTCATTGCTTTTGTCGCCACCTTTTGGTCACTGTGAATCTTACAGAAAATTTTCCTCTCAGGTCGCAACGAGCTTATTGCCAGATACATCAAGCTGAGAACAGGCAAAACCCGCACAAGAAAACAGGTATGTACTTTATATATACTATCGATTGCACTAAATATTTGTTTACATAACAACAAATAAGATTTTGTGTTGTGATTGTTGTGACACACTATTCATACATACATGAATAGTGTGTTCATGTATGTTTTTGTTAAACCATCTCGAAATTCTTCAGGTATCTAGTCACATACAGGTGTTAGCGCGGAAGAAAGTTCGAGAGTATCAAGCAGGTATAAAGGTAGGTTGGAAACGCACATCTTTTCCCTCTTTGGTTACGGCTTCTCTCTCTTTCTCCTCCTCTTCCTCCTCTGTCTTTTCCTCCTCTTTGGCTTTTCTGTTCTGCAGGTTTCTAGCCATTTGCAGGTTCTTGCCCGGAGAAAATCTCGCGAGATACAGTCAAAGCTGAAGGTATGCGCTTTCCTGCGGGTGGGGCGGGGCTTAACAGCAATTGCCTTTGCACAAACCAATGAAAGATCGCTATAAGTTCCAGTTATCTATTGGCTGAATAAAATCTTGAGTAATGAGTGCTTGCGTCAATATTTGGCGCAAAAAGTTGAAAGTGCTACGGAAAGCTGTCATGTAGTGTAGTGCTTTGCGTTTGGTGCAGCTGTTTGTCGTAGAGGATGAAGGTGCATGAATGGCTGAGATCTTTGCCCGTCGGCTTTCCTGAAGCTCACTGTTTCTTCAACCTTCCTTTCCTTGCATCCAGACTCCATGTATCTGTCACCAATACTCAGTTTTCACTTGTAAAAATCTGTCTGAAAAACTTCTGGATAACACAATACAGTAATGCAGTCAGCCGATATGGGTTTTTCAGATGACGATTATGTTATGAATCTGGCTGTGATGTAAACAAATTTGTTGAAATTAAATTAAATATTATTATTATCTGTGTGTGTGTGTGTGTGTCTGTGTTTGTGTGTACAGAGAGAGAGGGGGAGAGAATTTGTAATATAATTGGTTTATGGTAAAAATATTTTGTTTAAAGAACTTTAAAATAATTTTTTAAAATGTGTAAATTTAAATTGTGTATTAAGTAATTTTTATCAGGATTGCACAAAGTTAGAATAAAATATTGGACTATTTTTGTTTTGTTTTTATTTATTTATTTTTTGCCTTACATTGAGGATAAGTGGGTGAGATTGCAAAATTACATAAATATAATTTACATAAGCAGTGAATTCTAAACATTAATATATAGTATTTGCATTGTATTTTTGGTGATTTTAGATTGTAGTGTTTGGCGCCCCCTGCCAGTATATTCATGAACTACAACATAAGTAAATTATTTGCAGAAAAGCGTTTTTTTTATTAGTGCTTATTTGATTTTTTTTTTTTTCAGGTAAAAACATAGAACAAATGTGTCACATTTTTTTGCACAAAGTATGACAATTTCTGCCTGAAATGTTCTGAAACTTTTTCACACTTGCAAGCAATTTTAAGATCAAGAAAATAGTTCTAGAAGAGATCTAGAATAGAATTGAAAAAGATTTAGAATAGAATTGACTTTCATGTAGTTGGCATGCATCCCATACTTTGTTGTCAGAGACAATAGGTTTAGTGAAATTGCTTTCAAAATATTGTACTAATTTTCTTTCTTTCTTTTGATTCAGGCCATGAACTTGGTAAGTGTGGATTTGAATTGTGCAAATTATTGTTGATTTTATTTTTTATTTTTGCTTCGCTTTGCTTGGCTGTCCTGCATAGGTTCAGTTTACATCCAGCACTGCCATTATAAAGTCCTCTTCTCTGGCCCTGCGGTGTGCATAGATTGCTCATAATTCTTGTGTCAATAATATGCCTGGCCGTTTTGCTCTCTAAAGTTTCCATGTCGTCCCTCTGTTTTATGATGTACTGCAGATCATACAGGCTTTATAAATTCAAGAAACGTAATTGTGAAACAACACCACTTCTTGTGGTTGTGCTTCCGAGTGAGCTGCAAGTCTTTTTATTATCCGTGTTCATTTATTGTGATGCAAAGTGACGTGCTACACACTCAGCCTCTGGAAAACTGCAATGTCATGCCAAACGTATAGTTAAATAGCTTTCATTTGCGGGGCATGTTTTTCATGGGGTATAATTGAATATCCATGAAAAAGGAGCCTGACCAGATTCGGTGACTGACTGGTGAGCTTGAAGACAAAACTGGAAAGTGGTCCAAAAATGTGTGTGTTTGTTTGACATCCCGGGCCAGTATGCTGCTTTTGCTTTGCTGGCTGCACAATAATTGATATCTGTCAGATACCTGTATTGCTTTTTCCTTTTTCCTCTTCTTATTGGAACTGAAATCCAAAGATTCTTATTAAACATGATTTTAAAAGGCTTAAAGGCAGTCTACAGGTTCAGTAACTAATATCGAAACAACTACATAATTATAGTGTTTGCAAAGCAACGGAATAGTTCACCTAAAAATGAACATTTGTTGAAAATGTCTTCACCATCAGACCAGTTTGTTTATTCATCAGAACATATTTGGAAAAATTTTGCATTTCATCACTTGCTCACCAATGGATCCTCTGCAGTAAATGGGTGCCGTCAGAATGAGAGTCCAAACAGCTGATAAAAACATCACAATAATCCACACCACTCCAGTACATCAATTAATGTATTGTGAAGTGAAAAGCTGCATGTTTGTAAGCAAATCCTTCATTAAGGCATTTTAAAGGGATACTCCACCCCAAAATGAAAAGTTTGTCATTAATCACTTACCCCCATGTCGTTCCAAACCCGTAAAAGCTTTGTTCGTCTTCGGAACACAATTTAAGATATTTTGGATGAAAATCAGGAGGCTTGTCATCAGGAGGCTCCGTAGCACCATTTTGGAGAATATCCGCTGAACGCAAACTGCGTACACTATTCTGTGTCAGCCGCGACACAAGGATACGTTTTACATGTATTTACACTTTAATTTGAATGAAAACAGCGCATCCGTGCAGCGCGGCTGACACAGAAGAGCGTACGCTGCTTGCGTTCAGCGGATATTCTCCAAAATGGTGCTACGGTGATGCGGAGAGACACAGAGGAGACAAATTGTTGAATAAAGTCATTATTTTAGTTTTCTTCGCGTACAGAAAGTATTCTCGTCGCTTCATAACGTTACGGTTGAACCACTGATGGCAGATGGACTATTCTGATGATGTCTTTCATACTTTTCTGGGCCTTGACAGTGTAATTTACTTAGCAGTCAATGGAACAGTCACAGCCCTCCCGGTTTTCATCCAAAATATCTTAAATTGTGTTCCGAAGAAGAACGAAGCTTTTGGGGGTATGGAACGACATGGGGGTAAGTGATTAATGACAAACTTTTCATTTTGGGGTGGAGTATCCCTTTAACTTAAAACTGTTCTTTCTGGCCAAAAGTCTATGATAACGCTTCCTTCATTGAAAAAGTCCATCCCCTGTTGTCCTCGCATCAAAATATACTATATCAACACATTTGTTTTAGAGCTGTTTTGGACTTTTTTTTTTTTTTGTAAATGGTTCTTGATCTGTGCATATTTCTCTCCTGATTCAGACGAGATGACCTTTTGACTGGAAAAAGCAATATTATGAATAGCGAACTCATATTTCAGCCACGAGCAATGGTTTAAAATTAAAACATTTTAATGACTAATGTGTTTCTTACAAAATTTACTTTTTGGCTTCACAATTGATGGAGTGGAGAGGTGTGGAATACTTGTGGATTATTATGATGTTTTTATCAGCTGTTTGGACTCTCATTCTGACGGCACCCATTCACTGCAGAGGATTTATGAGTGAGCAAGTGATGGAATGCTACATTTCTCCAAATCTTAATTTCTTTATTTTTGGGTGAACTTGCTTTAACAGTAGTTTCGGCCTTGGGTTTGCTGTACGATTTCAATTTTTATAGACATATTATAGGCCTATTTTGTAATAAATTTTGA
>NW_015659931.1:0-32654 GCF_001515625.1 Sinocyclocheilus rhinocerous | reverse complement strand
AAAACGTATCCTTGTGTCGCGGCTGACACAGAATAGTGTACGCAGTTTGCGTTCAGCGGATATTCTCCAAAATGGTGCTACGGTGATTCGGAGAGACACAGAGGAGACAAATTGTTGAATAAAGTCATTATTTTAGTTTTCTTCGCGTACAGAAAGTATTCTCGTCGCTTCATAACGTTACGGTTGAACCACTGATGGCAGATGGACTATTCTGATGATGTCTTTCATACTTTTCTGGGCCTTGACAGTGTAATTTACTTAGCAGTCAATGGAACAGTCACAGCCCTCCCGGTTTTCATCCAAAATATCTTAAATTGTGTTCCGAAGAAGAACGAAGCTTTTGGGGGTATGGAACGACATGGGGGTAAGTGATTAATGACAAAATTTTCATTTTGGGGTGGAGTATCCCTTTAACTTAAAACTGTTCTTTCTGGCCAAAAGTCTATGATAACGCTTCCTTCATTGAAAAAGTCCATCCCCTGTTGTCCTCGCATCAAAATATACTATATCAACACATTTGTTTTAGAGCTGTTTTGGACTTTTTTTTTTTTTTGTAAATGGTTCTTGATCTGTGCATATTTCTCTCCTGATTCAGACGAGATGACCTTTTGACTGGAAAAAGCAATATTATGAATAGCGAACTCATATTTCAGCCACGAGCAATGGTTTAAAGTTAAAACATTTTAATGACTAATGTGTTTCTTACAAAATTTACTTTTTGGCTTCACAATTGATGGAGTGGAGAGGTGTGGAATACTTGTGGATTATTATGATGTTTTTATCAGCTGTTTGGACTCTCATTCTGACGGCACCCATTCACTGCAGAGCATCCATTGGTGAGCAAGTGATGGAATGCTACATTTCTCCAAATCTTAATTTCTTTATTTTTGGGTGAACTTGCTTTAACAGTAGTTTCGGCCTTGGGTTTGCTGTACGATTTCAATTTTTATAGACATATTATAGGCCTATTTTGTAATAAATTTAGAGAATTTGAAAATCTCCCATTGACATGCTTTTTTAGAAAGTTCAGCATTCTAAAATCCGATTTCAATTTTTATAGACATATTATAGGCCTATTTTGTAATAAATTTTGAGAATTTGAAATCTCCCATTGACATGCTTTTTTAGAAAGTTCAGCATTCTAAAATATTTGCATACTGATTTGCGATTGGTTTTCTGTCTGACTCTGTTTGTATATTGTATTGTGAATTTTTTTTTTTAATGCCTTTATGCCGTAGAGATGGTTTTGCAGCTCTATGTGCTGATTTTCATGCACACCTGAAAGAAAACCAGACACGTGAAGCCTAAAACATCAACTTACCTGAAGCTTTAACACTTTTCCATCGCTGTCTTGCAAACACTGTAAATGTGAATCTAATTCTCTTTGTGATTCATTTGGTGCTCTCTGATCACCTATTATTTCCCCTTCTAATGCTTTTGGTCTTACTTTATCATAAATCCGCAGGCTGCTTTGCATTAATTAAAATTAACAATGATTTTGTCTGTATTTTCTTCTGGATTATTCTGCTGACCTGTGTCTCCGTCTCCTCAGGATCAAGCGTCCAAAGACAAGGCTCTCCAGAACATGGCGGCACTTTCCTCCGCTCAGATCGTGTCCCCAAGTCTAATCAAAACACCTCTTCCGCCTCTTCCACAGTCCCCTTACCCCCTGTCTGCACGGGTACAATTAAGATTGTATTTAACCTGGAAGTTACCTTGTACACAAATTATAGAGCAATTTGATTTATTTTCATTGCTGTTTTTCCAGTTCTGGCCGACCCCCATCCCAGGTCAACCTGGACCCTCTGAGGAGTGAGTAACTCATGAATTCATACGTGTTTATCTGTGTGTTTGTGTATTTGGCACGTTTAATGGATCACGTTTTTATGTATCAGGCTGGTTCTTAAGCACAATCCAGGAAGAAGTCCTGGGCTTGTCCGCACCAGCTACGCGTAAGTTCCCTCCACAGAGCTTGAACTGATCTTTCGCTAGCTTGATTCACTGCTAGGGATGGGAATCTGGTTCAGATTCCCTTGAAGGTAGTATAATAGGTCCAACTGTTTATTATTTGACAGATTCAAACTAGTATCTCTTGAGTTTAAGAGAGTGTTAGTTTAATATTATTTATATACTATTATAGATTTCATTGATATTTTGAATGCTTATTTTAGTTAGTTGCCAAAGCAACATTTCTAATTTTCGTTAAGTTTAAGTCTTTCATCTAATTTTTATATTTTATTTTAGCTTTACTTCAATTAACAAAAAAGTATTTTTAATAGTTTGTTAACAATAACAATGCTGGTTTGAATACGGGAAAAAAACCCATCTTAGTCAGTTGTTTGTAAATCAGTTTTTTGTGGACAGCTGGTGAAAATGGTGCATCTGTTTATTGTTTGAAAACTTATTTTGGATGCGATTAATCACGATTAATCATTTGACAGCGCTACAAACTTGTCATGAGCACGTTAAAAAAACGGCTGTTGCCAACAAAAAAGAATCTTTAAGAGCTCATTGCAGTTTTCCAACCAAAATGAAAACTAGATGGTTTAATGTTTGAAAATGTTAAGATTAAGACACAAATATTAGACATAAATATTAGTATTGCAATTGTACAGTTGGATTGTAAAATAAAATATTTTTAAATTATAATAATTTAATAATTTTATTCAAATTTATTTGTACTTTGTAAAAACTACAATACAGCAACAAAAACACGAACAAACACTGAACGATTGTCTTTTTATTAACTAACATTAACACAGATTAATAAATGTATTGTTCCATGTTCGTTTGTATACCCCGCGCAAGGTTTATGCGCATAGTCCAAGTCTTCTTCTCCGTTTTTAGTGTATCTCTGTGGCAGAATTACAGCGCCACATACTGGTCTGGCATGTATACTACATCGTTTTGTGTCGGTTTCGTGGTTTGTGTGGACGCAGATATTTCTTGAGATGAGGGGAATAAAAGATTGGATTGGGAAAGCTCTGGCTTCATGTGGACGTAGCCTCAGAAACATACAAAATATGCAGAGCAGTGGGTCCCGAGGACTGGAGTTGAGAACCACTGGCATAGACTAGCTTTATTAGTGAATCTTAAGTTGCATCCAGAAATGCAGACGGCTCACAATATATATGACATTTCCTTTTACAGTACAGCAAACACCTGTTTGTTCACATTGGCCAGACCAGTTTGAGCACAAGATTGCTATGCACATGGAAAATATAGAAATATTTATATATAATTATATAATAATACATGATAATATACTAATAAATAATATTGCAATAATTTCAGGAAACTTCCTGTGCCTGAAAAAGTCATGGAAATTAATAAATTCATGAAGTTACGAAGTCATCCATATGAAGTCATCCATTTCTATAATATAAACTGTTCTAGATGCTTAACTCTAAATTATTGAATTGACTAGGAATTTCTCTTTGCAATGCTTAGTAATCGCAAACAACTGAGAAAGTCATGGAAATTCATTGGTTGTTAAAAGTAGGGAACTCTTATTATTTTGTAGCAGCCACTCTTTTTCATCATATTCGTTTCAGATTTCAAGCTCACAGTTTGGCTAAAACGTGGTTAGATTTAATGTAGATTCAGTAGGGGTGCAGGAAATGCCATTAGAGACAGATTTTAGTATGCTGCTCTGTCTGGGTTCTGGTTTTTATTCCCAACATTATTCACTGGCAGCCTGATTCCTCTCTACATCGTTGGCTCTGTGGTCTCAGCTTTTGCTGAGATCTCTTGAGCATGTGTGTTATCAGACGTGAGCTAGTGCACATGACTTCTGTCATATTACACTCCCACTCTGAAGTAGGTGAACTTACGCTTGGCTGATACGGCCAAAACAAACAGTTGTGGGATAAGTGAAATGTTGAGGTGTGAAATATCCCACCTTTAAAGCAAAAACAATAACAAAGGGTTCCCACGGTCATAGACAACTGGAAGATATCAGGAAATTTGTGTTTTGTAGGACTGGAAATTAAAGGAACAGTTCACCCAAAAATGCAAATCCATCATCATTTACTCATCTTCATGTTGTTCCAAACCTGAATGAGTTCCTTTCTTCTGCAACAAAGAAGGTATTTTGAAGAATCTTGGTAATCAAACAGTTGACGGTAGCCATTGACTTCCATGGGGGAAAAAATTCTATGGAAGTCAAGGTTACTGTCAACTGTTTGGTTTCCAACATTCTTCAAAATATCTTCTTTTGTGTTCAGCACAAGAAAGAAGGGACGCAACAATGTATCGGCCAATAATCGGTATCATCCGATAAAAACAATTAGCCGATATTGGCCGATTGTTTAAAAACAGCTGGTGACATATGGTATATTATATGGTCAGCTAGTCATTATCACAAAATAAACCACAGACAGGGTGATCAGGACCCTGATGTGAAGCAAAGGAGTCTTGATTTTGGCAATAATGACTGGCTTATTGTCCACTATACTGTATATCTCACAACTATATACTGAATTAATAAATATGTGAACAAGAAATATTGATTTCAAAAATAAATTTTGATTCCATTTTTAGTTTCAGAGTATATATTTGAAAATCTTGTCCATTTCTATAGTGAATATAATTTTTTCTAGTTATTGTAGTTATTAAATTAATATCTAGTATTAAATTAATAATCAGCTGGATATTGCTCTTGTCTAGCATGAGGCTTGTTTACAAGTCAAACTGATGTTTGATTTGTGAGTGAATCATTTTCTGGTTGATTCTAAATGATTCATTTACAAACCAGTTTCATCAAAATGATTTTTAACAATCCTTATCCAGTAATTACAAATGATTGGAAATGGGCAAAAAGTGTGGGAACCCTGATAAGGCAATGTTTAACCCAAGTAAATGATCTTTTCATGTGCACTTTGTAACGAGTACAAGTTTTGCACAAGTAACTTTGATTCTAACAAATCCTGAACACTTTTTCCAAGGTTTATGCGCATAGTCCAAGTCTTCTTCTCCGTTTTTAGTGTATCTCTGTGGCAGAATTACAGCGCCACATACTGGTCTGGCATGTATACTACATCGTTTTGTGTCGGTTTCGTGGTTTGTGTGGACGCAGATATTTCTTGAGATGAGGGGAATAAAAGATTGGATTGGGAAAGCTCTGGCTTCATGTGGACGTAGCCTCAGAAACATACAAAATATGCAGAGCAGTGGGTCCCGAGGACTGGAGTTGAGAACCACTGGCATAGACTAGCTTTATTAGTGAATCTTAAGTTGCATCCAGAAATGCAGACGGCTCACAATATATATGACATTTCCTTTTACAGTACAGCAAACACCTGTTTGTTCACATTGGCCAGACCAACCCCTCCTACAGCGACCCTCTGCTGGAGGCGGTGGACATCCGACAGATCTACGACAAGTTCCCCGAGAAGACAGGAGGACTCAAGGAGCTGTACGAGAAGGGCCCTCAAAACGCCTTCTTCCTCGTCAAATTTTGGGTGTGTGCATGTCATTTATGTGATGTAAACCTTCACAGAAAAGCACTTTGGTGGTGTTTTGACACACAGTGTACCTGCCTTGTTATTGCTACAAATGTGAATGATTCCTTAAATCGTGCAGCTTGAATCTAGTTGCTTGTTGCATCACTTGCACCACAGTACTGAGTTAGTTTTTCTCTCTCAGGCGGATCTGAACAACAGCGGCGTTCAGGATGGACCGGGCTCCTTCTACGGAGTCAGCAGTCAGTACAACAGCTCAGAGAACATGACCATCACCGTCTCAACCAAAGTCTGCTCTTTTGGGAAGCAAGTGGTGGAAAAAGTGGAGGTCAGTAAGATCAGCCTTTAATTGCCTGAAAAGCGCTAGTGTTTCTCGTATCTGAGCGTGCTTTATTGGATTTACAGACAGAGTACGCTCGTGTCGAGGGAGGGAAGTGCTTGTATCGGATCCATCGTTCTCCCATGTGCGAATATATGATCAACTTCATCCACAAGCTCAAGCACCTGCCTGAGAAATACATGATGAACAGTGTATTAGAAAACTTCACCATCTTACAGGTAAAACACCAATATTTCATATTGAAGACTTTAACACCCTGTCATGTTTATGTTTGGTTTCCAACATTCTTCAAAATATCTTCTTTTGTGTTCAGCACAAGAAAGAAGGGACGCAACAATGTATCGGCCAATAATCGGTATCATCCGATAAAAACAATTAGCCGATATTGGCCGATTGTTTAAAAACAGCTGGTGACATATGGTATATTATATGGTCAGCTAGTCATTATCACAAAATAAACCACAGACAGGGTGATCAGGACCCTGATGTGAAGCAAAGGAGTCTTGATTTTGGCAATAATGACTGGCTTATTGTCCACTATACTGTATATCTCACAACTATATACTGAATTAATAAATATGTGAACAAGAAATATTGATTTCAAAAATAAATTTTGATTCCATTTTTAGTTTCAGAGTATATATTTGAAAATCTTGTCCATTTCTATAGTGAATATAATTTTTTCTAGTTATTGTAGTTATTAAATTAATATCTAGTATTAAATTAATAATCAGCTGGATATTGCTCTTGTCTAGCATGAGGCTTGTTTACAAGTCAAACTGATGTTTGATTTGTGAGTGAATCATTTTCTGGTTGATTCTAAATGATTCATTTACAAACCAGTTTCATCAAAATGATTTTTAACAATCCTTATCCAGTAATTACAAATGATTGGAAATGGGCAAAAAGTGTGGGAACCCTGATAAGGCAATGTTTAACCCAAGTAAATGATCTTTTCATGTGCACTTTGTAACGAGTACAAGTTTTGCACAAGTAACTTTGATTCTAACAAATCCTGAACACTTTTTCAGCATCAAGCCATTTGCACAAACTCCTTACTCAAACATACCTGGACCTGTTCAACCACCCTTAGGTAAGTATATAGTTCATTTCGAGCACAGCCCACCCTGCTTCAGGTTCTTCCGTTTATGTGCATGGTTGAGTCTTAACTGTCGCCCCCTTGTGTTTGTGCAGCGTATGAGTCTCTGGCCCCTCCTCTCCCGCCGGTTGCCACCGCAGTGCCCGTGTGGCAGGATCGCACTATTGCCTCCTCCAAACTGCGCCTTCTGGAGTACTCCGCGTTCATGGAGGTCCCGCAGGACCAGGACTCTGTGAGTAGACAGGAGCATTCCACAAATATGCTTATTTACAAAGTTGAGTGAATAATGATATGGATTAGTGTGTTAGTTAATTAAATAAATATGCCGCATGTTTCAGAGTTAAGCTCTGTGCACTGTGTTTTTTTTTACACTCGAGAAGCTCATGATGAGGTGTTTGCAGCATCTCAGAGCGGCTTGGTTTACAGTAAATGCTGCTTCACATGAAATCCATCTCCACTTCAACTATAAGTTTTAAAATAAGTTTTTGTTTACATAATATATGTGTGTACTGTGTATATTTATTATGTATATATAAAGACACACACATACAGCATATATTTTACTAATATTTACATGTATTAATGTGTTTTTTTTTGTTTTTTTTAAAGAAATGAAAAAATCTTTTTTATAACACATTTAAAAAGAGGCATATCAATCATCTAGATTTAATTGAATTCATTAAATAAGTTGTTTTAAGAAATTGTTGTAATTGATGGGAAAGACAAAATAAAATGATAAATATTTTCAATAATATAATTATAATTATGAAAATATATAATTTTGAAATGTAATAAGGATGTTGATGATAATGTTAATCTTAATAAAAGTAATATATAATTTATGATAAAAAAAACTGTCACCGTTATAACACAGTATAAATGTTTTATAAAACTTTACAAAATTAAAACACACACACATTTTTTCTAAATATATAATTATCAGATAATTATGAAAATGTTTCTTATTTAATGATGATGATATGATAATAAAAAATAGTAGTTATATATAATTTATTGTTATTGTATATTGCTTGAAAATAATAATCACAATCATGTTGACATTATATTGATATTCATAGTAATATATAATTTATGATCAGAATAAATGGTCAAAAATTTTTCTATAATTTATTGGAAACAATATAAAATGATAAATATTTTATAAAATAAAGTTTACAAAATTAATGATATTGTAATATCTCATTTTGTTTTTATATTTGTTGTTTGGAAATAATAATTACAATCTGCATTTTCTAGTCAAAATTGAACGTCTTTTTTCCTGTAATAGAAAAGCTGTCTTCAGAGATGTTGAGTGTTTTTCTTCTCTGTTTGACCTGCTGCAGGTGGTGACCGACAGGGAAACCCAGGAGACTCTACTGTGTATAGCGTTTGTATTTGAAGTGTCTACGAGTGAACACGGGGCACAATACCACGTCTATAGGCTCATTAAAGACTAGCCCCCGCCGCCGCCAGCTGTTCTTACAACAGACTTCTGGTGCTTTGCACAGTCTCTCCGTCACACGTATGGAGGAATATGCCAAATTGTCCAAACATTGGAGGAATACGCCTAAATGTTACAAAAAAACCAAATGTTTTGCTTTCGTTCTAAACCTGGTACAGAATTCGAGTCTTTGAGGACATAAAACATATAGTATTACTCTGTTAAAAAAAAAAGTTTTTGTATATTTGTTTTTAAATGCCTTAAATACAAAATGGGTTGGTTTTGTTGCATATACAGATCAAAGATGTCTTTTAAGCTTTGTTGTGTCTCCAGAGGGAATGTGAATGAGTTTTGATGGGAAAGAATGTCATGAAAGACAATGTGTGCCATTTATGCAGCATTTTACAATGATTTAAGGGTGAATCTCACAAAGAAATGTCTCATTTTACCCTAAAATCAGAAGGAAAAATATATATATATTTTGGATAAAGAAAATGAAGGCTATTTTTAGGACTACTTTTGCATGTTATTTTCACGAACCCGAAACTCTTATTATAATGCAAGAGAAGATGCTATTGTCCTTACTCTTAAAACAGTCTTAAAATAGTATAAAGGCTGTGCTTTTTTCTTTCTTTTTTTGCATTACACTAAAAAGATTTGGGAAGCAATCTGATTAATTATCTTCAATATAATGTCATAATGCAAAAAAAAAAAAAAAAGTCCTAAAAATAAGTGTTTTCTTTATGCATTTTCATGAAGAAAATTTGTATTGTATTTTTTCTTTTGATTTTGGGGTGAAATATGAAATGGACATGTTGTTGCCAGGTTTTGTGAGATTTACCTGATTTGTAAATGAGGACCAGGTCGGCCAGCGGAGGGTTTACGTTCATCTTTATAAAGGACAGACATTAACCGAATAACTGCAGATGTTACTCGTTTCATCGGCTGTCCTTTGAACAAGAGAAAAGGCGTCAGAAACCGTTCTGCAGGTACTAAAGGATTTTGAGTAGTTGACCCAAATGTGAGTGCCTTTTCTTCAAAGAACACAAATCGATTGATACTCTGAAGTGCCTTTTGACTACCTCTTGACATAAAATAATAGGAATAGATAAAGCGATCAATTTCTTTATGCTACAAAGTATTTAACTCTGCTGTTCATCGAAGCTTTCGCGAGATGCATGAACTGAGGAAAGGTCGGATTGTTTAAAAGTCAAGTGTGAATGTCACTCTGGTACAAACAAAGTGCTGCCCATCGAGATTTTAAACATTTAATCCTGGAACAGTACCTTGATAGAGTTTGTTTTATGTCTTTTTAAGTCAGAGGACGTTGCATTGCTGTCATATCTGGTGCTTTTTAAACCCTTGAAGAGAATGTTTGCATTTCCAAGCTGGTTATTACTCATGTCTTTCTTTTTTTTTCACCATCACAATGTATCTGCACTGTGTACCTTTTTTTTAAATTTTTTTTTGTGCATCAAGTACATTTTTCTCTGAATTACATGTCAGATCCTTTAGTTTTGGGTTCAAGCATCAGTTTTTCTTGTATTCCTGTAAAAGGGAAAGTCATTAGTGGCACCCTGTACGTCAGCACAGATGTGTTCTTATACAAATGCCTTGTTCCCACTGTCAGTCCACCTTTTTTTTTTTTTTTTTTTTTTTGTGCATCAAGTACATTTTTCTCTGAATTACATGTCAGATCCTTTAGTTTTGGGTTCAAGCATCAGTTTTTCTTGTATTCCTGTAAAAGGGAAAGTCATTAGTGGCACCCTGTACGTCAGCACAGATGTGTTCTTATAGTTTTTATGGTTTGTGCATCTCTCTGAATCTCATTTTTACTGAGAGACTTTTTTTAGAACAAGAATGCACCAGGTGTTCGACATGGAATTACAGAAATATGCCATTTTAACAGTGCTGAACTGAGATCATATTTTGCTACTACTGAAAATGTAATGTTTGTTTTCCCATTTGAGAACTAAAAACTTGAATTTTCGACCCGATTCAGTGTTTCCAGTGTAACATTGGAAAAGCCATGTAGCATTTTTGTTCCACTCGCCCCTAAAATTGAAAGACGGCACCGTTTGTATGGATAATGTTCTTGGGATGGTTGTTAGACATGAGCTGGTGCTCGCTGATAGCAGTTAGATTCGTTCTGAAGGTACTGCTAAGTTTTGGGTACACCTTAAAAAACGGAAATGTAATGTGTATTGGTACAGCCTTAACCTACTTTTTTGTGTTTGAACTTCAGTGACGACAGTTTTCTCAATTGTATTTTTTCTTACAGGCTTTTTTGTTTCCTTTTTATAATTATTGTTATTATAATTATTAATTTTATGTTTGCTCTTCGACTTTCAATTGATGCTATATGCATACATTGAAAATTTTGTGTGTTACTGTTATTTTGTGCCATAATCTAAGTGGTGTTGGCAAAAGCTTTCCCCTGGTTTTTAACAGTTCATTGTGGCCTTGGTTACCAGTTGTACATTGCAGTTATGTATATCTTCAATGTTAGGGGTTTGTACAATATAATCAAAACAATGTATAGCAATACCAATAAAATGGCACGGGTCTCCTTGGACCATATTTCTTAAAACACACTTACAACTTTGTAAAAGTGTCTTATTCTCTTTCACATAAATGAGGCTGGCAGAAAATATTCTTGAAAACAAAACGAAGTATATTAAAAATTGCTTACAATGCAATATCTAAAATATATGAAAATTGTGAGAGGCAGAATTAACATGTTGACTAGTATTTTGTATTGAATTATCACCCACTGCTGCTTTTCTGGTTGTAGAGAAAAATGCAACGTTAAAAAATACCTTGGTACTTAAAGGAATACTATGGTAAATGTCCAAAAACTTTCACGAGTTGCGGAAGTTCTTTCTTCAGAGGGCGCTTCAGAAATCCCACATTGAGCTGCATTTAAAATTCAGGATGTTTGTCTTTTTTCCCTTATTTTTTAAACTCTAGAAAGTACTTTTGCTTAAATCAGGGGTCGGCAAAATAAGCTTAAAGGGAACACTCCACTATTTTTGAAAATAGGCTCATTTTCCAACTCCCCTAGAGTTAAACAGTTGAGTTTTACGGCAGTTGGTACGGCAGCAAAGTTCCTTGATTATTACGCCGGAATGAGAGTATAGTTCCTAGCCATATCGGCCTAGAAAATCGCAACTTTTCATTTTCCGTCGGTCTTAGTACACGATGTAACTACAGAAGAGTCAAGTTTTAAATAGGAAAAATATAGAAACTCTTTGGTCATTTTTTGAGTGAGATGCTAACGGTTTAATCAGATTCAATGATCTATGCCAAGCTACAGCCAAAAGTGCTACAGCCAGACCCGATGATCGGCTGAATGGATTCGAAAACGGTAAAACTCAACTGTTTAACTCTAGGGGGTTGGAAAATGAGCCCATTTTCAAAAATATTGGAGTGTTCCTTTAAGAACGTCATCACTAGTATTCACCAACGCCCCTGATTGGTCCATCTTTACAAGCGCTGAGAAAAGTAACAGGAAACACATGACAAGGTAATCTACTTAAGCAACATCTGGAAAATAATTTACCCCCAAATAGTGATTTAACAGCTATTTAATTGAAATTAGACAGTGAATATTTAAAATATGCCAATTAATATTTTGAGACATTGTACTTCACCAAACAGAGACAATAATAAGTGAGCGTTTCCTTAAGAAAACTCAATTTCCCAGCATTCCAGTCAACGTGGCGCTGGTAATGACGAAACCGTAACGTCTGAGAGTCGGCGTACTCACGTTGAACTTCATTTGCTGCAAAGTAGCTCTTGTATGGAAACAAACAAACAAAAAGTAAACTTTAAACACTGTATTAAAAAACTCTGAATATGCGCGATACAAACCCGTGTGTCAGTCACGCTTTATTTTGCGCTCAGCAGTTGAGAAATGAACACGTTTGCTCATTTTACAAATTAAACGTTTAAAGTTAAACGTAAAATATCCATCAGACGCGTTTGATAAAGCTGAATGACTTTTCTACAGACGACATCCAGGTCAGTGGCAGATGAGGAAGTAGCGGTCTGAATGTAGATGGACAGGATATGAGACACTGAGCTCATGAAAGTTTGTTTATAACAACTAGAACGCATTTGGATTGATAGAGCGAAGTAGTGACCAGCACAAAGGTAAGATCAGATCTCCAGCACATATGACTCGATTACATTTAACAGCCTTTAATTAAATGCATTCTGCAGCATATGAGCGCAGATGATACGTGCTTTGATGTTTTGTATAATTTTAACAATAATTGTAAAGTGTTCTTTAGGCGTATGTATACGGCATCATATGTTTGCACTAGTCACCTTAAGTAATCTACCCAACTGGTCATTTTATAAACGTTAACATTTAATGAAAATACCAGTGCACTTTAATGTTATAAACCCATGCACCTGCAACAACTTACTTGTTAATTTGTTTTACATATTACAGTGTGTGTGTGTGTGTATTTGCACACACGAGCATTATAGTGTGTGTGTATATATATATATATATATATATATATATATATACACACACACTATAATGCTATACATACATACATACATACATACATACATGCATACATATACACACAAACACACACATTTTTGTTATTCAAGGTTTCCTGGTAAAATCTATGGAACCCCATTTCCACCACAGAATAAAAATAAAATAAAATTGGGTTGTGAGATCGGAAAAGTCGCAGAAAAGTCGGAATTGCAAGAACAAACCAGAATTCTGAGATTTTTAAATATGTAAATTTGAATTCTAAGAAAAAAGTTTGAATTGCGAGATAAAAAACTCGGAATTGCCAGAAAAAAGTTAGAATTCTAAGTTTATCCCCCGGTTTCACAGACAAGGCTTAAGCCTAGTCCCAGACTAAAATGTAATTCTGAGCTGTTTCAACTGAAATTACCTTGCACTGACTGATCTTAAAACATATCAGTGCCTTTGTTTTGTCTCAAGATGCACACCAGTAATGTTTTTTTTAAGGCATGTTATTTTTAAGGCATGTTAATAAAAATTACTTAAATGTCCTAATTGAACTATGGCCTAATCCTGGTTTAATCTAAGCCCTGTCTGTGAAACCGGGCCTATATCTCTCATTTCTTAAGGTTTCATGCAGTTCTTAGTTTATATATCTCACAGTTCTTACTTTTTTCTCAGATTTTTTCCCCCATGATGGAAACCGGCTTCCCTAAAACACAGATTGTAAAATTGGCCCAATCACTGGTCTGGTCTGTCTGGTATCAGCAGTAAACACGGATCGTCCTGGCGCCGTTCAGTGCTTGTGTGCAGCAGCTGCGTCTGTGTTTACTGTCCCTGGATGGTCAGAACGCTGGAGCAAATGCTGTTGCTTACTGGTGTAAAATTAATACAGACTGATTTACTGTCATCACAAGCACACGCTGCCATTGAGATTCAGCTTAGGACGAATGTAAAGCTGCTGGGAGTTTATGTTAGAAGGATCTTTGGGATTTGCAAGAATATGGTATCATAAAAATACCATGGTACATTTTAGTGTATGATGTGCCATAATATTACTGTAGTGATGACAATACCATGTTATTTTGATATATACCATGGTACAAAAACATTGTAGTACCATAGTACCCTTTTGTTGTTGTTGTTGTAAGGGATGGTACTGCCACAATGCTATTTATTTATTTAAAAAATATATAGCCTACACTAATATAAGGAGGAGTAATACAAGGGTCAAAGACGAAAAGGGGTTTTAAAGCATCAAAACAATAAGTTTAATGCAGGTTTAAATCATTTATATATATATATATATATATATATATATAAGTAGTTATATATATATATTATATACTTAACTATGAGTAATTATAGGCTAGTATTTTGTAGTTAGTCTAATATGTACTACATGCATGTATGTGTGTGTTTATACACACGCAAGGTTATCTTTGCAGTCACTCTGCAGGGTGTGTTGTGTACAGTAAGTGTCACCATGGCAACACAGTGAGTAGCCTAGACCTTTGACCCTCGGGACTGAGGTGGAGCCATAATGATATCCAGCAGCACTGCTGGGCTTTATGATTTATGAACGCTGTGTGTTAGATGAGCGTTTGTGTATCAGGGACTCTGTCTGTGGTTTTACTCTGGCTCAAAGGTATTTCAGTTACTTGTATGGTTACTTCTTTTAGAAAGCTGTGGACTAACAAGCACCAGTCTTGCTTTTGTTTTAGGCAGGTCAGGTAAATATGAAATAGGTTTTATTTTAGATTGGTTGTAGTGGTGGTTTTGTGTTGATGAGGTGGGAGCTAAAATGTATGTATTTATGAAATTTATGTCATGTTTGTAAGCTGAATGTATCTGATTAATAATAATTTATTTTTATAGTATTTAATATTTTCCACAGTATATTTCATACATAAAGATAAACCAGTATACTTGTAGTCTCACTAACCCAAAAAACTTTTAATGCACTGAAAAAAGTTTTTTTTTTTTTTTTTTTTGTGCAGTATTTTGTGTAAACAGTTTCAAAACGTACAGTGACGTTCGTTCTGAGTAATTCACAACTGAATCAAACCGTTTTGTTTTGCGTGTCGGAACTGGTTTAAGCGTAAACTGGATTCTCTCCTTTATCCTCACAGACTGGCTGTAACCATCCCATAAGACCCATCGCCATGACAACCTCAGCACCAATCAGATTCCGTGTCTTCTCTCTCAACTGCTGGTGAGATTCCTTTAGCTGAAGAAATGCAGAGTTCTCATATTCCTAAATGATATTTAACTGATCCTACTGGGAATGTTTTATAGGATTTCAGCACAACACAAAACAAAAGCTAGATCCTTTAGAACACATTACGATACTCCATTGGATAAAAATGTCCCTGTAGAAAGTTCCAGTTCCTGTTGATTACACAATATCCAATATGACTATAAAATGATCGTATCATACTTTTTTTTTTATTCTTCTTTTATGTGATATTGTACTAAAGACAAGACAAATGTTTAAAATATTGTCAGAAAAATACTTTAAATACAGGTGCATGTCAAAAAAATAGAATATTGTGAAAAAGTTCATTTTTTGTAACTTATTTAAAAAAGTGAAACTTTCATATTTTCTAGATTCGTTACATGTAAAGTAAAACATTTCAAAAGTTATTTTGTTTTCATTTTGATGATTAGAGCTTACAGCTCATGAAAGTCAAAAACTTTTTTTTGAGATGCACCTGTATTTTCTTAGTTAACAGCATGCTTTTTCTAAACATTGTTGATATTGCCAGGGTTATTATAGTTAACTAAAACTAAAACCATAAAAAGCATCTTTAAATAAAAAAATAAAAACTTAAAATAAAGTCAGAAAAAAACTAATAGTATCTCAATGAAACTAAAATAACACTTTATACACATTTTTTTATTCAATTAATTTTTAGAGCTATTCATAATAAATATAATTCATAATAATTGTTTTTCATCTAATAAAAAGCATAAAACAAAAAATTACTTAAACTATTGTATTTGAACATTTACTGTATGTTGCAGGAATTACAGATTTGCATATGGAGATTTGGTTTTCATTAAATTTTTTTAAAGAAATTGAATTTCTGTTAAATCTTTTTATTTTCTCTTCATTTCTAGTGAAAATCTTTGCACTGAAGTTATAGTATTAACGAATAATTTGCTACAAATCATCCATGAATGCAAGATAATAGTATAAAGGGGCGTATAAGCCAATGTAGTTTGTTGTGATTGTTTTAGGGGGATCCGATACCTCAGTAAGAACTGAAAAATTACTTAAACTATTGTATTTGAACATTTACTGTATGTTGCAGGAATTACAGATTTGCATATGGAGATTTGGTTTTCATTAAATTTTTTTAAAGAAATTGAATTTCTGTTAAAATGCATTTTGCAAAATCTTTTTATTTTCTCTTCATTTCTAGTGAAAATCTTTGCACTGAAGTTATAGTATTAACGAATAATTTGCTACAAATTATCCATGAATGCAAGATAATAGTATAAAGGGGCGTATAAGCCAATGTAGTTTGTTGTGATTGTTTTAGGGGGATCCGATACCTCAGTAAGAACTGCAAAGAGCGGTTTGTTCTGATCGGAGACCTGCTGAGTCAGGAACAGCTTGATATAGTGTTACTACAGGAGGTAAAACATAAACTTCCACACGTACAGATGTTTAAATCTAAACATCAAATATATGGCTATTCGTATTATTTGTACTGTCACAGATATTCCACACATTGAGAGAAGCCTCTTCTCTCAGTTTAAACCATTGATAATCATTGAATGAACTGTTTGAACAATAAGAAGCAAATATGTCAGTACTAGATTTTTTTTTTTTTAAATACAGGTTTGTACTGTAATATTGTCATGTTTTTCTGGGGCTGTTTGTTCCAGGTCTGGTGTGAGAAAGACTTTCTGTTTTTAAAGAAGAAGCTTAGCAGCGTCTATCCGTACTCCTATTATTTTAAAAGGTCAGTCATGATCTATAATGCATGAAAATGACACATAACAACATTTTTACTAAAGGTTCTTGAAATGCACAAACCGATATGAATAAAGGGCACAGATAAAGATGCATTTTCTCTTAAAGAAACTTCTCATCTTCAGTGGATTTATAGGGAGCGGACTGGCCGTGTTTTCCAGACATCGAATCCATGATGCCTTTCTGTACAGATACTCATTAAATGGATATCCATATATGGTCAGTCTGATCAGTTACATGCACAAACATCCTGCTCTTCTACTTAAATGTAAAAGTAAAGAAAGGAAGAATAGCATTTAATTCAATAATGCAGTCTAACACAAGCATGATTGTTTCCTGTACTATATATTTGCAACATAGCACTCTTAAATACCATATTGCTTTTATAAAATACTTACGACTATGCATAATAAAAAAAATTATTTTAAAAAGTAAAAGTTTTTTTTAAGCAGTATTTTATCATGCAGATCCACTATTTGTCATCCTGTGAAAAGTAAACAGTACACCCATTATAGACACAGACTGTTGTAAATAAACTCGTTTTTATGCATGTATGTGGCCTCGGTTTCCTCTTTCAGTGTCAGAGATGTGTGGTTGTTCTGATGGCTTGTTAATGATCAATTCTTATATCAGGCTCAACATGGTGACTGGTTTGGTGGTAAAGCCGTCGGGAAGGTCTTGCTCAACATCCGTGGGCTGAAGGTTCATATATTTATCACTCATGTAAGTTCATGCAAAATGCATATATCAGTGTTATTTATATAGCATTATAGTATTTGTTATTGTTTATTATATTTTAATTTATTGTAGTATTTATTAATTATTTATCATTTACATTTTTTTGTGTGTGCTTTTTTCTTTTGAGCATTTTTTCTTATTATTTAATTATTCTTTTTAGCTTCTACTCTTTTACAGCAGTTTCTTCTCTTTGCAGCTGCATGCAGAATATTGCAGAGAGAAAGACTCGTATCTCCCGCACCGAGTGGTTCAAGCCTGGGAGCTGCAACAGTTCATAAGGTGCTAAACGTCTGCTATATTTAGCCATGGCTGCAGGTTTATTTTGAGCCTCACAGAGGTTTTAATTGCACAGTTCTTTAATAACAGCCTCTTTGCAAAACTGCATCAGATTGCAACAGATTCGTAAAGCAGTCAGTGCTAAAAAAAGTGCCGCTCAACTTTTGAGATCCCACTGAACTGGTCAATGGTTTTGTTGAAAATATCTCACAACTCTGACTTTTTTTCTTGTAATGTTGAGTTTATATCTCACAATTGACACTTTTTTTTTTTCTTCTCAGAACTGGCTTACATATATAATGCTAACGACTGGCTGTCTTTTTCGATAAAGGCACACTAGTGCTGGAGCGGACGTGGTGATTCTGGGTGGAGATCTGAACATGCACCCGGACGATCTCGGCACCAGACTGCTGAGAAACTACACAGGACTTCAGGACAGCTTCAGTGAGACGGCGGACTTTGATGTTAGTACTGTGATGCTGCCTGGATTCTCGTAATGACTGAGTGTGTGCAATGTAAAGTCACCTTGCTTTCTAAATTATGATTTATGACAGCCATCCTGTCATTTGTTTCAGGGATGTGAGGAGGGACACACTCATATATCTGAAAACCCATTCACAAACACAGATGGGCTTGTTCCATTTGGAGGAGGAGTCCGGATAGACTACATCCTGTTCAAGGTAAATATTAGATACTTGTTGGGTTTTCTACTGGTTGTTATTATTAAGTGGCGTTTTCTGTTATTAAGCAGTGTTTTTCTAATCCCCATACTGTTGCTTATGCTCTGGTTTAGTCATTTAAACAAAAGGAACTCCTACAGACACGAATGACAAGAAAATTAAACAAATTAACAAAATTATTACGTCAGATCTACTTCTCTTTAAAACAGCTTTCTTTACCTGTATGCTCATGAATGAAACAGCGCTGTTTTTCTGGCAGGGATCAGGGGAAGTGGATGTGAGCTGTGAGTCTTTGTCCACCACTAAGGGCCCTGTTCCTGGACATCCCTTCCCTTACTCTGACCACGAGGCTCTCACGGCCGAGTTCCTGTTTACACCGACTACAAAGGGAAATGGGTGCTCAGAGCGGCAATCTGGCTGTGTTTCAGGTATTTGCTCTTCAGTTTTGGGGATCTTACAATATTAAATACACACATTTTTGCTTCAACAACAACAACAAAAAAATCTTGCCAATAAACCAATGCTCTCTATTTTGATGCGCTTTAATAAAGTTTGAGAATTGACTGCTTGGGTTTGCTTGCTTGTTTTTTGGATATGCAATGTGCTTTAAAGGAACAGTGCACCCAAAAAATATTAATTACTCTGTCATATTGCTCAAAACTTCTAAATAAATAAATACATACATACGTACATGAATGAATAAATTAATAATTAAATTAAAAAAAAAACATTTTCAGTTTGAAACAACTTAAGGGTGAGTAAATGATGCTTTTTGAGAATTCATTTGTTTGATTCAAAATACAGCAAAAACAATAATATTGTGAAACATTGTTACAATTTCAAATAACTGTTTTCTATTTTAATATATTTTAACATCTAATTTATGCAAGGCTGAATTTTCAGCATCATTACTCCAGTCTTCAGTGTCACATGATCCTTCAGAAATCATTCTAATATGCTGATTTGCTGCTCAAGAAACATTTCTTATTATTATCAAAGTTCAAAACTGTTGTGCTGTTTAATATTTTTATCAAAACCGTAATACAGAAAGAAAGCTGAATAGAATGTTTAAAAGAACAGCATTTATTTGAAATTTTGTCTTTGTCACTTAATTTAATCCATTGTAATGAATAAAAGTATTGATTTCTTTAAAAAAAATTATAAAAAAATCTAACTGAACTCAAACATTTAAATGTTAGTGTATGGTTTTCCATTCTGTCTCTTTCTTTCTCAGATAAGCTTCCTGAGCTGGTCAACACAGTCAATGAAGCTCGTACTGAAGTAAAGGTGGGTCTCCACTGCGCTGAGCGCATGCGCCACACAGCAGCGCGTACAGGCATTATGGGTCTTGTCCTGTTAGTGCTTGAGCTAGCAATCGCCGCTGTCCCATTGTTTGCTCTGGGAACTGAACAGCCCTTTCCCAAAGCCTCTTTCTACCTGCTGGGGGCACTGTGCTTTGCCGTCCTCCTCTCCACACTGATGCTGTACGTCTTCTACAGCATGGAGGTGAAGGCACTGCAAGGCACTGAGGACCAGATGAGACTGGCACTAAGTAGCTTTCAAGAACAGCTTAAGGAGTCCCCCAAGGTTTTATCCTCGGACCATTTGCGAAAACCACTAGACAGTAAGGATTCTATTCATTTGTAGCCAGATAGTTAAACCAAATGTGACATTTGAGTGGAATTAGAACTTATCACTATTTTATAATGTCTTAACTGAACACTTACCTGGTTTTATTAACTATGCAGCTTTTTCACATCGATATTGGGGATACTTATACCTGGGAGCAAAGAAACCAGAAAATTAGACAATAAGTTATTAAAATCATTACTTGCATGACAGATCTACTTCACTTTACTTAATTATTTCATAATGGTTCTCAACCAGGATCACAGAATGACTTAAAATTATTTAAAAAAAAACATATATACATATATATATATATATAATTAAAATAAAAATCAATACATATGGTTAATATACACATTAACATTGTTATTATTAATAATTATTAATTAAAAATAACAATTAAAATGTATTATTTAGTTATCTAAATTAAAATGTTAACAATACATAATCTCAAGATGTAAACTGAAATCATATTTTTTCCCTTATTTGAAGAGCATACAGTTAAAACACACACAACTAATATAATATAGTGTTATATATATAATAGGGGCCTTCAAATATCAAAACTCATAAAGGTTGAAACTTGAAAGCCACTGCTTTAGAAGAATGGACCAGTATGAATGGCATATGACAGCTTATAATCACTTGCTAATTGAATGTTCTTCTCTTTGCTAACATTTGTAAATGGAGACCTGCTGCGCAGGTGTTTCTGTCCTTTATTTGTTAAATGTTTCCAACCATGAGTTTGTGATGTTTTCTGCATTCATTGTGAACTGGATGGCTAACGGTTAAGGTTATGTCCATGATAAGACCATTTTGGGAAACCAGAAGAAACCTCATATTTTCAGTTACTGTTTGAGAAAGTCAAGCGGAGAAGAATAAAACCATACAGTGTACTGTAACTATTATTAGATTGTTTGGTCAAACCACTCCATTATTGTGCATCTTCCTTTTGTTTAACCTGTCAATAATCTCATGTCTCTCTAATGTAACAGTTTATTACATAACTGTACCTTTTATAAAAAGAATAAACAATGCATATCAATTTTTCAGCAATCTAGTGTTTTTATTTAGTTTTAATGTGATCTACTTACCACAAGGGTGCAGTATTGGTCAAGTATTATGAGAATCTTTAGTAACTTGAAAAATTGTTCATGGTAGCTGTTATTACACAAATATACAGTATACTGTCAGTTGCTACATTTAGTAGATATTAGAGCTAGTTCAGTTTTTGAAAATAACGTTTGACGTCCTTCTCAAAATTTACATCTATGAACATAGTAAACTAGCGATATTTGATAGAGATACAGATATTATTGTATATATAACTTGAGTACTCCCAGTAAAATTGTTTTTTAATTGTGTGGTTATTTGTTCGAACTTAAGAAGTACAAGAAGAGAAAGTTACCGCTCCTCCTCTTTGTTCCTTCAGAATAGGACAAAGCCAAAGACTTTCCCATTCGCTGTCTTAAAGAGTATACGCTGTCATTTACTGTTGACGTGTTCTAACATCAGTGATGACACATTGTGGAGCGGGACCTGCCCGTGCAGATGACTCTGGGTGTGGCAGGAGCCGCTGTCTGCACATGTGTTTTTACTAATGCAGTCTGCTCTGCTGATGAGTCCTTACCTTAGTCATGGAGGTTCTCAGCAGTCGTGCTCATGCATGGCCTCGGGGCTGCACTTAAAAGGTCTTTGTTCATAAGAAAACAATGTCTTAAATTAATAGGTAGACAAACATGTTTATACCATCAGCAGTGCTAGTGAAACACTAAAAGTAAATGCTAAAAGTGAAATGGCACTTGAGAGTTCATTTGGGGTTGCTCAGGTTGCTTCAACCCTCTGTAGACGCCCTTTCTGATGGGTTGCAGTTCTCCTGCAACAACTGGATTGGCAGCTTTTCCCCTAGTAACTCATTTGAGGGATTGTTGAGGGAATACTAGAGGGATAGTACAAAAATGCATACAATTATATTGTTGAATGAAAACTAGTAAATGTATATTAGTATAAAAAAAATAAAAATTCAAAAATATATTAACAATTTAACTTTTTTCAATTTTGATGCAAAGCAGCCTTTTTTTTTTCAAATAAATGTAAACATTTTTGATACTGAGAAAAATGTAAATTAAATGTAATCAATTTAATTTGTCGAATATGGTAAAGCTGTAACCAAGTGTAGTATAGTTGTTGTTGCCACATGCTTATGGCCATATATACTGCACAATAAATTGATATAAATCAATGTTTTACCTTGATTTTGCTTATATGCAGTATTAAATACATGCATCATTTTATTGAGCTATTTTAAATAAAAATGATACATAACAACAAAAATGTTATTAGTCGTGTTGATATTACATTAATATTTATTTTAATTGTATAACTTAATTAAACCGCTAAAATACTCTAGATGTAAACTGTAATCATATTTCTTTTGTCCCCTATAACTATTGTTTTTAATCTAACAATATACAGTTCTTTTGGAATAACTTCTGGACTCTGGAGAATTTCATCATGCTGTATTTAAGTACGTATGTGCATCATTATTATATTTATCTTAAATACTATACATTTTATTCATTTTTTTTTTCATCTGATTTCATTATTTTTATTTTTTATTATTATTTTTTTAAACTCACAGACAGTTTCGGTCCCGGATGCTCGATACAGCGCTCTGATTGGCTGCTTAATGTCAACGTCACCTCGTTCTGTTTATATAGGGACTATATTTTCTACCGGAAGGTGCCACTTAATGAACGCTTTTAATGGAGAATTATGTCTTTCGATATTTTATGACATAGCCTTTTAAATGTGTAAAAGTCACAGGACTCTTTAAGATGCTTTGTGAATAAATACACCTGCGCGTCGTGCCTAACGCCCTTTCCATAATATTAAAATGAAAATTGGACCCTTTTAAAGTATATCTATTATCCTTATTAAAAGTGACGCTTTGTTCTATCATCACTGAGCTTTCTTAGTGTAATCAGGAGTGAGAGGAGCAGAAGAACAGGTGTTGAATGGGCGTGAATGAGGGCAGGACCAGGTGGATCTCTCTGTGAGTCAACCCCTGAATCAAACGCAGAGCAGCCAGACGGAGCAGATAGTTGGAGCTTTACGAATTGGACCTCGCCTGTCTCTGGAGTGGAGACAAAAGCCAAAATGATGCCCGAACCTTTAAAATCGGCTCTGTCCATCGGAGATGTGGAGGACACGTCTCTCGCGCTTCCGTCCGATCACGAGCTGAGATCCGCGCAGCAGCGAGTTCTGGAGCAGGTTCACACCATCAAGAGGAGCAAGTCCAAAACCAGCAGCAAAAGCGTGTCCGGACTCTCTTCCCCCACCAGTGAGTGCGCTTCAGCTGATAACACACGGCTTTTAAACGGAATCGGCATGTGTTTTCGTTTTTTTTACTTTTGATATGATTTTTACTCTTTATCTTCTTCCTCTGGGCTCTATTTTTAGAAAACACAACGTCTCTTTTCACTGTTACGCCAATGACCTACAAATGTATTTGCCTCTGACTAAGAAAACAAACTTTACCATTGGTACTCTTACTGCTTGTCTTACTGATGTCAAATCATGGCTTTCTAAAAACGTTCTATTCTTGAACCCAGATAAAACGGAAGTTATTGTTTTTAGTCCCTCAGAACATAGGGCAAGTATTCAACCCAATCTCGGGACCTTAAACTCCTTCATTTCTCCCCATGTTCGAAATCTGGGTGTGTTGTTTGATAATTCCTTAAAATTTGATAAACAAATTAGTGCTGTAGTAGGTTCTAGCTTCTTCCATCTTCGCTCCCTTTCTAAAATCAAGTCATTTCTCTCAAAAAGCTCTCTAGAGGTTGCTATCCATGCCTTTATTACGTCTCGGCTGGATTACTGCAACGCCCTCTATTTCGGAATATCAAAGTCCCAAATCTCTCGGCTACAAGTAGTTCAAAATGCTGCAGCTAGATTCTTGAAATTGCTACTTGTCTATAAATCACTTAACAATCAAGCACAGTCTTATTTGTGTGATTTACTCCACCCCTACTCCTCGAAGAGGGGACTAAGATCAGAGGGCAAATTTCTCCTTCAGACCCCTAGAACCCGCTTAAAAACCACAGGATCTAGAGCCTTTGAAGTGGCTGGTCCCACCCTCTGGAGCAACTTACCAGTTCCCATCAGAATGGCTTCCACTTTATCTGAGTTCAAGTCATATCTTAAAACACATCTTTTCTCTCTGGCTTTTAACATGTACTAATATGTGCCTTTGAATTGTTTTAATCTGCTTTTGTTGTTGTATGGATTTTGAATAGTTTCTATTTGTTTACTGATTTTCTCCTTGTTATATATTATCGTATGTTGTGCAGCACTTTGGTCGGCCTTGTTTCGTGCTTAAATATGGGAATACCATGATATTCATCTTCCCTGGACTTCATTTTCAAAAGCGTTCCATGGTATTGCCATATTTTTTTCTGTGATACTTTATGGTGAAATCGTGGTACTTTTTACAGTTTACACTCAAAAGGTAACACCATGAAACTATTAGCGGAATTTTTGACTTGCAATTACTATAGTAAGTACGTAGTATGTAGGCCAACATGCGAAACTGCTTAAATGTGTTTTTAGTTTTAGCTAGGCTAACCATCAAATAATATATAAAATAAGTAATAAAGTAATAGTTTTTCAAGAAAAATGTGCCTAATTTGAGTGCTTTTGGAGTTGTTTTACTCCGCCATAAATAGCCTCTTGATAAACAGCTCCTCGTTATTTGTTTAGTATATTTGCATATTGAAGGTTAAAATCCGGTCTCTTGATTTTTTTATTTTTTATTTTATTATTATAATTTTTTTGTCCCAAGAGAACAAAAGAATTGTTACAAGAAATGTGTAATTGTTTGATGGAGTTGATTTCTAATATAAACTCTTTTTATTAATAGGTCAACCACCAGAGGAAATGTAATAGTGTAAAAAGTGAAAGTGAACAATTTCTTTTTCTAAAAAAATCACTTTCATTTTAAACACAGGTATTTGGTTTCATGCAGTCATATTATGTCATGTATTTGCCTTTATAAAACTAGTCAGTCATATTTAATAATTTCTTTGACTTGAATAAAACCAGTAAATTTAGAAGTAAATTATACATGTTAAAAATGCATTGATTCTATAAACTCTTATTATTTATGGATAAATCACTATATGTAAGCAATTCAATACTGTGATGAACAGTGAAAATGAGCCATTTCTTTTTCTAAAAATCACTTTTATTTTAAACCAAGGTATTTGGTTTCATTCAGTCATGTTAAATATTGTCTTTGCCTTTATATAACTAGTTAATTTAGAAGTACATTACACATAACAAATAGTCCATGATTTCTAATATAAACTCTTAATTGTTAATGGATAAACCACTAGCCAATTCAATACTGTAAAAAGTGAAAATGTGCGCTTTCTTTTTCTAAAAAAAAAAATCTCTTTTGTTGTAAACCAAGCTATTTGGTTTCATTCAGTCATATTAAATAATTTCTTTGACTTGGATAAAGCCATAATAAAGTAATTGTTTCAGTAAAAACCTGTTTTCAGAGGACCGTGATCTCTCATTTTGTTATAGACCACAGAAGTACCAACGAAGAGTTAACCTCTGTAAAATACGTACCTTATAGAGGATAGTTGTGAGTTTTATATTTTTATTTTCATAATTCAAAATGTCCCTGAATGCATATTTTATTTGTCGTTTGTCATAATTCAATTGCAGGCCCTGAAAGTGACGGTGTGTTTTATGACTTCAAGTTCTCTCCCGGCGCGTCTCTCAGCGGACCCTCGTTCAGCAGAGGAGGAACCATGACAAATGGGGTAAATGTCATCGAAATATGTATATCTAAACATTTATTTGTTCCATATGCACTCTGCATGTGTTCGCACATATATGTCTATGCACATCATCAGGTGTGTGTAAATTAATTCTGCATCTCAGTTTCCCACGGTTGGGTGGGTAAAGCACATTTTTTCATTATTCACCTTTCAGTCATCTTTCAGGATAACAATGGAAACATGTGAAATGTCAAACGGTCTTTAGCTTGCCATTAATAACCTGGTTTACACGTATATTTTTCTGAATTCGAAATGCTATTCTTATAAAAACAACAATAGTTAATAGGCACAAATCAATCCATGAAAGACGTCAGTGGATGAAAAGCAGTTACTACCTTCACCTAATTTTACATAGTTAGTCTGTAGTGTGTCCATATAGTCCTATGTGTTCACTTTTATACTACTTGCATTAAAAAAAAACTTGAATTTGCGACTTGCTCACTTTTTCTATATAGAGTTGTGCAAGAAATAAAGGAAAAAGGCTAAATGAAACCACTCCTCTCCTTCACTTTTTCTGACTCATCCCAGTGTTGTATTACCAAACGGCCTGCATGGTTTCTAGGTATTCTGCCAACCCTTCTTTACATTTGGGTGTATCTGCAGGAATCTTAATGCCGTCTGTGTTTTAAATGGCTTGTGCATTGTGTTACTTAATTTATGTTGTTTTTAAGTGCATAAAAAACGTTTTGTTGTTGAATTATTCACGGACATACTTGTACACAAATCATTCAGTTATTTTCTCACAAACGGCACACTGTTGCTTCATAGTTTGACTAGACGTAGAGCCACTTTGCTTGCATTTTAATTCATGGACATGCCCATAGTTATACTTTCGGCTAACACTCTTGTTCAGGCAAAAGGCAGGGCAGGGATTAAATTAAAATGATGGGTTCAGAGTCGTTCTCAGTGTATAATTTTAAGATTAGGACTAGAGTATACACAGTATGATAGCACTCGTTACAAATGCTTTATTTTTGCATTATAAATTAACATTTGTGTTGCATTTCTTTCCATTACAAATTATGAAATCAGCATGAAAATTAAAGTGAGAAATCAAACTGTTTCTATCTCCAGACTATGCAGATGTATGGTGTTTTCCGTGTATAATCATAAAATTGACTAAAATCTGAGAGTACTGGTTAAAATGCTCTATTGTGCATTTAATTATAAATACAAATTTGCATTTTTTTTTTTTGCATTAAAATTTTTGCATTTAGATTTTTTTTTTAGTTACAAATTATGATCTCAGCATTAACATCTAAGTGAAAAAATTGACTTGTTTCTGCGTCCAGACTATGCAGACTATACAAATGAAAACGTTGGTTTCAGAGTTGTCTGATGTTTTCAGTGTATAGATTAGGCCTAATGTCTGATAGCACTAGTTAAATGCTCTGTATTGCTTTTAATTACACATTTAAATTTGCCTTTTGTTGCATTCAGATTTTTTATTAGAAATTGTAATATCAAAATGAAAATTTTGAGTGAAAAATGTACTTGTCTCTATGACCAGACTATGATGTTTTCTGGGTATAATTATAAGATTAGGACTAAAGTATACACAGCCTGATAACACTTGCTAAAATGCTTTATTTTGCATTTAATCTTAAATTAAAATGTGCATTATTTATTTATTTGCATTTAGATTTTAGAAAATGACAAATTATGAAAATAGCGTGAAAAATGTACTTGTTTCTTTGTCCAAACAATAAAATGTTTGGGTTCTCTAAGTGTATAAGTTCAGGCCTATAAGTGTTTTCAGAGTATAATTGCAGGATCAAGACTAAAGGATACACAGTCTTGATGGCCCTAGTTAAAATGTTCTATTTTGCATTTAATTATATATTAAAATGTAACATTTAATTATTTTTTTGCATTTAGATTTTTTAATGCCAAATTATGATATCAGCATAAGTGAAAAGGTTCATTTGTTTCTGTGTCCAGACTATGCAAAGGCAAGGCTTTGTGCGCCAGTCCACCAACTCCCACAGCGCCAGTGGTCAGCGGGTGACCAGTGGCTCCGGCAAGTTCGATCGGTCCTTCTACAGCGCTACCGGCACCCTCCCTGCCCAAACCCAGACCAATAACCAACTGTACAGCTACAACACCACCCGCAGTGCTCCAGACCTGGGCTTCCAGTCCACCGGCAACGTCGGCGCCACCGCCGCCACTCTACGCACCCAAACCAGCCGACAGATCCTCACCAGAGTGCCAACCACTCAACCTGCCCAGGCTTACGGAAACAGCAATGTGCCCAGAATGCCTAACAGCAATCAGGCCAGTACCATGCAACGGACCATGAGACACCCGACTTCCCTGCAATCCAACGGAGAGTCCAGGGTGTCCATGATCAGGACCGGACAGGCCAAGGACATCTCTGGGTGAGTTTTGTAGTGTTACGATTATGTTGTGATGATCTGTGACCGGTCTCTCACTCACTCGTTTGTCGATAGGATGAACGCAGAGAAGCTTATGGCCGATATGACGATGCAAGACGCGGTCGACTATCTGTTCAGCACGGATGAGAGCCACCAGCTGTGTGGAGCCGCTTACATCCAGCACAGCACCTTCACCGATGACAAGGCCAAGCAAGAGGTCTGGACCATAAACTACCTTGGTTTTACCATGCTTTTTAGGCATATACTGTAGAAATTATTTGGTTTTTTTGGACATTTACCATGGTATTGACATGGTATTCCTTGAAATATATTTGATCACCAACATAGTATTTGAATTACAGTATACACCATCTAATAACATCATGGTATTACCATGGTATTTCTATAGTATATTTTTATGAGAATACCATGGTACAAGTATCTTTGGATTGACAAAAAAGTACCATTTTATAAAACACCAAAGGGTACATTGAAGTAATGCTTTTTGTTATTAACATGGTATTCCTTTAAATATATTTGAGTATTGTATAAATACTGTAGTATTTGAATTATATACCAAAGTCCTGAATGAATGACTGGTCAATGTACTACGATTGTGTTTCCATAGTATATTTTTATGACAATACCATGGTACATTTTCTATGGATTGCCAAAAATTTACCATACTATTACCATGGTTTTTCTGGTATTGCCATGTTTTATAGAAGTTATGTTTTTTGGACACAAAAGTTAAGACTCGTCCATGCTCCCTCCTAAAACGCCTCGTTTAAACACGCCCCCACAAGCTGGCCAATCAGCGTACACCTTGCTTTTCAGACCGATGAGCTTTGTAAAAATCGACGTGTTTCAGAAAGGCGGGGCATAGAGGAGATACAATAATGTGCAGTATGTGGAAAATAATGTTTTGTTTAACCTTAAACCACATAAACACATTTCATACACCAAATAATGTTCTTTTTTAGCAACGTCATATGACCCCTTTAACTTGGTAGTCTTTTACAATTTGAATTATACATTGCCGTGAAAAGGTTTTTCCCCCGTTCTGTTTTTTAATTTTTTGCATATTTGTCACACTTAAAAGATTCAGATCATCAAACAAATGTTAATACTACACAAAGATAATCCAAGTAAATACAAAATGCAGTTTTTAAATATTGATTTTATTTATTAAGGGAAAAAAGCTGTCCAAACCTGCCTGGCCCTTCATGAAAAAGTAATTGCCCCCTAAATCTACTAACTGGTTGTGCCACCCTTTGCTGCAACCAAGCGTTTGTGATAACTGGCAGTGAGTCTTTCACATCGCTGTGGATGAATTCTGAGTGTGGCTAGTGAAATTTAACTCAGCTTTCTAAAATAATGTGGTTAATCACAGTTCTTTCATGATTTAAGAGGAGGGGCAAATAATTTTTCACGTAGGGCTAGGTAGGTTTGGACAGCTTTTTTCCCTTAATAAATGAAATCATCATTTAAAAACTGCATTTTGTATTTACTCAGGTTATCTTTGTGTAATATTAAAATTTGTTTGATGATCTGAATCTTTTAAGTGTGACAAATATGCAAAAAATAAAAAAAAACAGGAAGGGGGCAAAAACCTTTTTACGGCATGAATGTATGAATGTTAGAGCAAAGTACCATCATCCTACCATCTGATTGTGTTACCATGATGTTTCTGTAGTTTATTTTTTATAATACCATAGTAAATCTATGGTAATATACCATGGTTTTCATATGATACTACATGGTACTTCCAAGAATACCATGGTACTCCCGTGGTAGTGTAATGTGGTACCATGGTAATATCAAGTTATATAGACAGGTACCATGTTTATACCATATTCTTTGAAAAATTTTTTAATTTTTTTTTTTTTTTTTAATTAGCATATTTTCATTTTAATTTAATTTTGTTATATGCTTTTGTCATTTTTTTTTATAATTTCAGTTTTAGTGTTAGTCATTTTATTACTCCAACTTATTTTATTTCATTTTTCTAAAGTTTTTCATCTAATTTTTGTATCTTATGTTACTTTAGCTTTATTTAAATTTTAATTCAAAAATGTTTAAGTTAACAATAGCAACACTGCATCTGATTGCATCAGTGTACTATGGTATCACCACAGTACATTTAGTCAGGGATTGCACCATCTCATTGAGTGTGTCCTGCGTCACAGGTGCTGACCCTGAAGGGCATTCCTCCGCTGGTCAACCTGCTGAACAGCCCCAGTCCTCAGGTCCAGGAGACAGTGGCCGCTGCTCTGAGGAACCTGGTCTTCAAAAACCAGGCCAACAAAGAGGAAGTGCAGCGCTGCAGAGGAATCACACAGGTTGTGCAGCTGCTCGGCAAGAGCAACTCTGAGACACAGAAACACCTGACAGGTGGCCAACCGTCTATGTTTGCGTCACATTCATGTCACACACACATGTGCTGATAAGAGGAATACGTCAACACAACCATTCAAAGCACATGCCACAATACTAGACCACACTACTGTATGCGTGTCCTCCACTTAAAGTATGACAGTTAATTATATGATGGTTTTTAGGTCACTTTGCCTAAGCTTTAATATAAATTTAATTTCAAATTTAGCATTGCATTACAAGAATAAATTAAATTTTAAAGTATATTTAAATAGGAAACAGTTATTTAAAATTTTAATAATATTTCACAATTTTACTGCATTTTTGATTAAATATGTGTAGCCATAGTGAGCACAAGAGACTGTCGCAAACATTTAAAATCTTACAGATCCCAAACTTCTGAACAGTTGAGTAGTGTAATTCATAAATAAAGTATTGTTCATTGTTAATTCATGTTTGTTCAGAAAACATTGGCTAATGTTCGTTTATGTAACTTGAAATGCTAAAAATGTATTAATGTATGTAAAAATGTTCAGAAGACCTGAATTAATGTTAATTTACACAATTTGAATATATGTAAAAAAACTAGATTACCTAGTTATACTAGAACCAAAATACTAGGTTATTAGAATACTATAACCTAGTTTAAAAAAAGGCTGTACAATTATTCAATAAAAATGCTAATAATACTGTTCATTGTTAGTTTATGATACCTAATGCATTAGCTAACATTGATAAATTGAACTTTATTGTAAAGTGTCACCATTAACAAACTTGTTTTGAACCTGAAATAAACTAACAGCAGGGATGTGGTTCAAATGTTTTTTTTTTTTGTATTTTTGTAGGATTATTATTAGGTTTGTTTTTAATCTGTTTTAATAGGGCGTAAGTAATTTTTATTTTGCTTTAGTTTGTAATTTAATGTTGTCCTGCTGAAAATTGTAATACTATTTCACAATATTACAGTTTTTACTATATTTTTAATCAAATAAATGCAGCCTTGGTGAACATAACTTCACGTCTTTCAAAAACTTTAAAACCCTAAACTTATAAACAGTAGTGTTTTGCACTGTGTTGGACTGTGTTTGTATCAGTCTGATCTGTGTCGGTTTTCTGTGGTTGTAGGTCTCCTGTGGAATCTCTCCTCTGCAGATAACCTTAAGCTGGATTTGCTCCACACAGCCTTGCCTGCGCTCACTGAGAAAGTCATCGAGCCGTTTTCAGCAAGTACAGACGACAACTCCAACACCAGCCTGGCACCAGAGGTCTTCAACAACGCCACGGCATGCCTTCGGTAACATCACACACATGTACACAAGGCAAACGTCAGGACTGACTCCACGCATAATACTACTATTGTTGCTGGAGCCCGTATCTGACGCTGGTTATATTTTCACCAGTAAGCTGTTAAAATATTTGATCTAGATTCGTATTGACTTTGGCACACCTACAGACCACCTAGAGTTCGAAACCTCTTGGAAACAAAACTGTAAATCACTTTCTGGATTTGGCAAGCTCTACATTGATTGCCTGGCATTATGTACGCTGTCTTAATCTCCACTTCAGCAGCACTTAGAAATTACGTTACAGTCTTATTCCTGTTAATATTCTGCAGGTTTTTACAGAAGGGTTTGTTAATGTATAATTAACCTGGTATTTTATTTTGTTTGGCTGTTGACAGTATTATCTGATTTAACGCGGAACAAAAAAAGACATATTCAAAATCCCATCTGAAAACACCTTTAACTCTAATATGCCAACAAAATTTAAACCTGGTGTTAGAGTTCAGATTTCTGTTCTGGAAATGTATGCAAATTCGTGTATATTTAAATAGAGAATGCCTCATATTATAAATGTTAAGTTTATATATATATATATATATATATATATATATATATAAACGTAA
>NW_015659930.1:0-508 GCF_001515625.1 Sinocyclocheilus rhinocerous | reverse complement strand
ATGCAAAAAAATATATATGTTTGTCGTAGTCTTCCATTCTATGACTACTTCCGCTGCTGAGAAACCCGGAAACCCCTGTTAAACAGCAGAGAATGCTTTCTCATTAAATGGGCATTATGGCTCTACATTTTTCATAATTCCAGAAAATTATTGGAAAACACAAACTGAATTTGAGAAAATAAATAAAATGCATCTTTCATAGGGCCTAAAATGTCAGTTTTGTTAAACTTTTAATAACTTTTAAAATAAATTACTGTTAAATTGTTTTATGATTACAATTAATTAGCCATACTTTTTGATTAATATATATTTTTTTAATTTAACTGTTGGAGTCAAGATATATATATTTTAAATTTAACTGTTGGAGTCAAGAAAAATTAAAATGGAAAAAAATTAATTTGGAAAAAAATAAAAATAAAATTGATTTCATAGGGCCATACATTGCATCTTGATAAGTTGAAACGGAAATCAGGATAATTTTAAAATCTGAAGGGAAGCCTGTTTTTGT
>NW_015659929.1:1047535-1052748 GCF_001515625.1 Sinocyclocheilus rhinocerous | reverse complement strand
ATGGAGTAGCTCACCCTGTTTCATACTTCTCTGCTAAGTTTAACCGTCACCAGTTAAATTATTCGACCATTGAGAAAGAAACTTTAGCACTCCTACTGGCATTACGACATTTTGATGTTTATGTTGGGGCAGTATGTTTCCTGTTACGGTCTATACAGACCATAATCCATTAGTTTTTCTGAGCAAAATATACAATCATAACCAACGCTTGATGCGATGGGCATTAATAGTGCAACCGTATAATCTGGAAATTCACCATAAAAGGGGATCTGAGAATGTGGTGGCTGATGCCTTGTCACGGGGTTAAGCTTTTTGATATTCAGAACCAGTTTATTCCCTCATTCCTCCAAAAGGATAAAAGTGTAAAAGGAGAAAACTGCTTCTGTTTTCAGGGGGAGAAGTGTCACGGTCAACGTTTTGTTTATTTGTGGGTATTGTGTATATATTGATTTGGTTAATCTCTTTCTCCCGAGGTTGAGCTCAGCCCCCACACACCTGCAGCTTGTTGAGTAAGGACGCTCTGGACTGAATATAAAGCAGAAGTTGCGCTTGTGTTGATGTGCTCTCCCTGTTCCAGCGTGTCCGCCACAGTCACTACCATCTGCTGTTGGTTAATTAATGTGACTCGTAAGCTGTTTTGCCATTAATAAATGGTTAAATTGATCTCCTGTCTTGCGCGTCCTTTTTATGTTGCTTAACCCCTTCCTTACCGAGTCTTGTAAAAGTGGGGTTCGTAACAAGGGTTGTCTAAGAATCTGCTCTCACGGCTGCAGCTAGTACAAAATACTGCAGCTAGATTGTTGACCAGCACAAGGAAGTGGTCCAGCATTTCTCTGGTGCTGGCTTCGCTGCACTGGCTTCCTGTTGATTTTAGAGTTCAATATAAAGTTTTGATAATGCTTTTTAAAGGTTTTTGCATGGCCTTGCTCCAGAGTATATTTAATGTCTGTTACAGCAGGAAGGTGTTGCTAGACCTCTAAGATCATCACAGAGTTTGCTTTTACATGTTCCCAGATCATGGTTGAAAACCAAAGGTGATCGAGCCTTTTCTGTGGCAAATCAATGTTGAAAACACACCTTTACTCTGTGGCATACAGTTGCCCCTAGCATTTGGGACATTGATCAGTGATGGATATTGTTGTGTTTTGTGTCGGTCTGAGTAATTTTTATAGTAAGTAATAAAAATTGTCTCGGTTACGTATGTAACCCTCGTTCCCTGAAGGAGGGAACGGAGACGTCACATCAGTGACCGACGAATTGGGATCTCGCTTAGAGAGACCAATCCACTTCGAGTGTAAACTAAACGAGCCAATGCACATTGGCATGCGATAATTGCATCCAGCTGCCGCTGATCACAGCGTGAGCATAAAAAGGCAGCCGGTGGAATGCATATCAGGTTTTCACTGAGGAGCCGAGCCGGTGACCCGGCCGCTCAGCGGTGGTACAGCAGCCGTGGCGATGGGACATGACGTTTCCTTTCCCTCCTTCAGGGAACGAGGGTTACATACGTAACTGAGACGTTCCCTTTCAGTCGGTCAATCTCAACGTCACGTCGGTGACCAACGAATTGGGATCCTTACCAAAGCACCATGGATGCTGCCCCTTCCAGTGTCCTGTGCGAGCCGCCTGCGCCCCTTTGTGGTGTAGGCCGGGGCTCGCAACAAGAATAGCCTTCGTGTGGAGCCGGTATCCTCCTGTGTTCTCACCTCAAATGGGTAGAGGTACTGAGAGGCCCTGGTTTAGTGTCGGCTTGTTAAAATTGCTCCAGAGTGTCCGTACTGTAGACCCTGTCAAGCTCCTCCATCCCCTCGGCAGCCAGACGTGGCGGAATGTCCGGCACTTCGGGAAGGATGGGGCTTCCGCAGCGTTCCTGTTCCAAGTGGAAGGCCACCGAGAAGACCACAACTCGACGAACAGGTTCCACTTCAAGGCATAAGCGTGTCTTATAGACGGTGCTCTCGCCCGAGGTGATGGTGTCAACTATCTCCTGGGGTAGGTCACCTAGAGCCTCCGCGTCCCATCCAGGGACCAGACATGAAGTTTCCAGAGGTCTGGACGCGGTGCCACAGGGTGCCCCGTCTCGGAGTCAGTAGATCCTTCCTCAGAGGAAACTGCCAAGGAGCGGCTGTCACGAGGAGCATTAGTTCCGGGAACCAGGTCCGAGTTGGTCAATAAGGTGCCATGAGCAGGACCTGCTCCTCGTCTTCCCTCACCTTGCACAGTGTCTGTGTGAGAGGGCTCACTGGGGGAAACGCATACTTGCGAAGGCCCCGCGGCCAGCTGTGTGCCAGTGCGTTCGTGCCGAGTGTTCCTTAAGTCAGGGAGTAAAACAACTAGCAGTGAGAAGTCTCTGGAGACGCAAACAGGTCTACCTGAGCGGCTCCGAAACATCTCCAAATCAGCTGGACCATATGGGGATGGAGCCTCCATTCTCCTGGGAGCGTAGCTCGTGACAGCTCGTCGGCCGTAGGGTTGAGCAGACCTGGAATGTGAATGGCACGAAGTGACCTCAGAACCTTCCAACTCCAAAGGAGGAGGTGGCGGGCGAGTTACGACATGCGACCGGAGTGCAGACCACCTTGTCGGTTGATGTACGCAATGCTTGCCATGTTGTCCGTTCGGACCAGCACGTGCTTGCCCCGTAAGCGCACTTTGAGATGGTTCAAGGCAAGGCGCACCGCTAACAACTCTAGGCAATTGATATGCCAGTGCAGTTGGAGGCCCGTCCATACCCCCGACACTGTGTGCCCGTTGTACGTGGCCCCCCAAGCCGGTGGTGGAGGCGTCCGAATAAACCACAGCATGCCTGGAGACCTGTTCTAGGGGCACTCCTGCCCGGAGAAATGCAAGGTCTGGCCACAGGGTGAAGGTTTGGGGACAGGCCGGTGTAACTTGGACCCGGTGAGTGCCGTGCTGCCACGCCCATCTCGGGACTCGGCCATGAAGCCAGTGCTGAAGCGGTCTCATATGAAGCAGCCCCAGCGGTGTAACTGCCGCTGCAGCTGCCATATGCCCCAAGAGCCTCTGAAATTGTTTCAGTGGGACCGCTCTCCTGCCCTTGAATGAATTCAAGCAGTTCAGCACCGACCGCGCACGTTCCTCTGTGAGGCATGCTGTCTGTTCGACCGAATCCAACTCCATACTAAGAAAAGAGATCCTCTGCGTCAGGGAGAATTTGCTCTTTTCCCAGTTGACTCGAAGACCCAACCGGCTGAGGTGCCTGAGCACCAGGTCCCTGTGCTCGCACAACTGATCCTGAGACTGCGCTAGTATAAGCCAATCGTCGAGATAGTTGAGGATGCGAACACCTTGCTCTCTGAGGGGAACAAGAGTCCCCTCCGCAACTTTCGTTAAGACATGGGGAGACAGGAACAGCCCGAAGGGCAGGACCTTGTACTGATATGCACGTCCTTCGAATGCGAACCGCAGAAATGGTCTATGGCGCAGAAGGATCGACACATGTACAGTACGCATCCTTCAGGTCAATCGCTGCAAACCAGTCTCGGGGACGGATGCACCCAAAGATGCGTTTCTGCGTCAACATCTTGAATGGTAACCGTTGAAGGGGCCGGTTCAAGCCAGATCCAAGATTGGTCGTAACCCACAGCCTTTCTTGGGTACAATGAAGTAAGGGCTGTAATACCCCGTCTTCATATCGGCTGGAGGGACCAGCTCTATCGCGTCCTTCGCCAGTAGGACTATGATCTCCGCACGCGAGACAGGAGCATCGGCCACCTTCACTGCCATGAAGCGGATGCCACTGAACTTGGGGGGATGCCGTTGGCGACAGAGGAGGATGAGTGTGGTCCGGTGTTGGTCCGTCCATGACTCTCTGTGCCCTCCTGGGACCCAAAGATAGAGAAAACTGCTCTTTTGTCGAAAATTTGGGTGCCATCGACCGTGAGGCCGACGGCGGGGGAAAACAAAACAAAAGATTCTCCACCCGGCCCTCCTCCGGGGGAGGGAGTGGTGCATTCACCATCTCCAGAAGAGCAGAACCCTCCACATCTGGGTCGCCCGTCTCAGGGCCGCTTGCTCTTCCGTTTACGGCCAGGTTTGACGGGGGCCTGGACGGGCGGGGCGGCCTGCCTACGCCCGGCTCCACAGCGCTGCTTGGCTGGAGGCTGCTGCGGATGCGGCGTGGGAGCAGGGGCGGACGCAGGGGGCCACCCTCGGCGACGAGCAGGCTGGAGCGCTGCAACCGGCGGAGGGGTCGAGGCAGCAGCTGCCCGCCAGGGCAGGATGTGACGAATCGCCTCAGTCTGCTTCTGTGCAGCCGAGAACTGCTGGGCAAAGCTCTCGACCGCGTCGCCAAAGAGGCCGGTCTGGGACAAAGGGCATTGAGGAACTGTACTTTGTCGGCGTCCCTCATGTTGGCCAGACACAGCCATCGCACGACCCAGAGAACTTGCTGTGACCTTCATCGCTCGGAGCGCAAGATCAGTGGCGTTTCGGAGCTCTTTCAGAACTTCCGGATCGTGACCACCTTCGTGCATGTCCTTAAGTGCCTTGGCCTTGTCCTGCAGTAACGCCATAGCGTGTAAGACCGGAGGCAGCTTCTCCACAAGCCGTATAAGCACAGCCGGTCAGACCAGACGAATGCCTGCAGGCCCGGGAGGGGAGCGACGGGTTTCCCCGCCAGGAAGAGGCGGTCTAAGGACACAACTGCATCGCTACCTATCGCTCCACCGGGGGGATCGCCGTATACCCCTTAGGTGCACCCCCGTCGAGGGTGGTGAGGGAGGAGGAACCAGCAGGTCGGTTTCTGGCAGTAAAAGGTGCCGTCCATGACCTGGTGAGCTCCTCATGCACCTCCGTGAAGAAAGGCACCGGGACGGGGCGCTCATCTTGAGCCGACATCTCCGGATCCGATTCAAGCATTGCCACTGTCCCGGAGGGCGGCAGTGCAGCTGAATCTTCCTCTCCAGAGAGCTCTCCCTCCAATGCAGTGATCGACATCCGGCCGTCGGGAGGAGCACCGTAGGATACAACTGGTATGCTCTTTGAAGAGGGCCCAGTGCATTCCTTTGGCAGCTCAACTGGTTGCGAAGCGCTAGAGGAACGATGGTCCCCCGAGGGTTGGTTCCCTGAGGGGTTTGCCACCACTGTAACTCTCAGACTGCCCGTGCTACTGCCCGAAGTAGTCCTCGCCTGGCTGCCGCCAGGACGAACACTAGCAGAGGCAACGGAGCTCCGCCCCCCTGGAGGAAACG
>NW_015659929.1:1046265-1046645 GCF_001515625.1 Sinocyclocheilus rhinocerous | reverse complement strand
GCCCGTGCTACTGCCCGAAGTAGTCCTCGCCTGGCTGCCGCCAGGACGAACACTAGCAGAGGCAACGGAGCTCCGCCCCCTGGAGGAAACGGAGCCTGGCCCGCAGCTCCGAGATGGTCATCTTCCCGCAATAGGAACATGACTCATCCGCGAACGCCACCTCAGCGTGTTTAATGCCCAGACACGTGAGGCAGCAATCGTGACCATCACCTGGCGCCAGGTAATGACCGCATCCAGAAACGCACGGGTAAAAAGGCATATTTAAAAAGATGATCCGTCGTCTTTACAAAGACGCACCTGTGTAAGCTCTTTTAGAGAAAAAGGCTCTTTCAGGGAAATGCTCTTTTACGTGCTGAGACGCACAGGGGAGATGGCCGCTT
>NW_015659929.1:1044016-1046159 GCF_001515625.1 Sinocyclocheilus rhinocerous | reverse complement strand
TCGTCACACACGAAGCAGTTCGGTAGGGGCAGGACGATGCTGTAGCTCTGCTCCGAAGCAAAAAGCTGGTATGCATTGGACCGGCTGCCTTTTTATGCTCACGCTGTGATCAGCGGCAGCTGGATACAATTATCTTTTAGTTTACACTCAAAGTGGATTGGTCTCTCTAAGTGAGATCCCAATTCTTCGGTCACCGATGTGACGTCGAGAGTGACCGACTGAAAGGGAAATACAGTTCTCTCACTCACAGACACTACATTAAATCCTCTATTCAGATGAGAGCTTGTCAAATCAACTAAGTGATTTCCAAGTTATCACGCAATCAGGCCTGTATAATACAGCCAGGCCTCAGAAAGATATGAAATCAAAAGGAAACACCTGCAAGCATCCTTGACCCCCCCCCATTCAGTCGCTCTTATGAGTGTATGGGCGACTGTGGTGACTTCTCCTCCTACATCAGCCGCTGTCACTCTTGCAGAGTGGAGAGTGGATGTTGGATGATGTATGATCATCCCAACTACATGGGAAACCAGTATTTCTTTAGGAGGGGAGACTATGCTGATTACATGTCCATGTTTGGAATGAACAACTGCATCAGGTCCTGCCGTATGATCCCTATGGTGAGCTCAATTAACACTCTATTGCTTATTTTGCAATGTAAATTACAAAAGTAAAACTTATTTCATTGTCCTCTATTTATTTTTATATTTTCTGTTGGTTCTGCTTGATAAACTTGAAAATAATGCACTTCTCTCCCACTACAGTACAGGGGATCCTACAGAATGAGGATCTACGAGAGGGAGAACTTCATGGGCCAGATGTATGAGATGATGGATGACTGTGACAACATCATGGACCGTTATCGCATGTCTCACTGCCAGTCCTGTCATGTGATGGACGGCCACTGGCTCTTCTATGAGCAGCCCCACTACAGAGGCAGGATGTGGTCAGGCCTGGAGAGTACAGGAGCTTCAGTAATATGGGTGGCATGAGATTCATGAGCATGAGGCATATCATGGACTCCTGGTACTAGTTTTCTAGCATTTCTTAAATTGTTAATTAAATAATTATTTCCTCAATAAAATAATTTCTCTACAACACGATGTGCCTGCAAAATCATTACTGCCACTAATATTTGCATGTCTAATCAATCACAAAAAATAATGACTTACAGATTAAACATTAGGCTTATGAGACTACACTAAAAAAAAAATGCTGGGTTATTTTTTAACCCAAATTCTGGGTTCAGCCTGTTTGGTCATTTTATTGGGTTATCTTTAATATTTTTATCCAGGTGCTGGTTAGTTTTTCTGTAACTCTGCTGCTTGGTCATTTTCACTGTCAGTACAAATGATGAACACTTTCACACACCTACCCAGCGCTGGGTCAGTGTAATCCAATGTTGGGTAAACTGTGCCAAACCGGTTAAAACATGATACATTTGTTAATTGTCATTTTGTGTTCTGTCCTGAGAGAAAACCTGACTGACAGGAAACTTGCTGAATGAAAGGTTTGCATTACATTGTATTCCTGTCTAATTATTACTATATAAATAGGAGCACGTCTGTGTCAGACTGTTGTACCTGTTTTGCCCCCCCGTAGTCCTTCATGTGTTTCCGTATTTGGTAATTTTCCTGTCCTCGTTTAGTCTGATTGTCTTATGTGATCCACCTGTGTCTCTCCAATTATCCCTACCATTTAGGCTCCTGTCTTTGCATTTCTGACAGGGGGTTTCACATTGCATGACTTCACAATAGGAAGAATCGAGGACAGCTCCAGATATTTAGCATGCCAAATATTTCACGGGCGTTGGCGACGCATCGGCGATTCCCTCAGATCGCGTCTTTGATAATTCACACTGCGTGATTGTCACTCGCGTGAACGAGCACCGATTTTCCTCCGATTTCGGGCATTTGTCTGCGATTTCGCAAAACCTGTCGGCGAGTGAAAAATCGGGCTAAAATCGTGCAGTATGAACTCAGCATTAGTGTGACAGAAGACCCGACCTAAAACAGTTTAAATTGTGTTTCCCCTCCATTTTGTTTCTCGTTTTTCTCTCAGTGTTTTTGTTTCTGTGGTGTGCCCTAATGGATCCCCTCCTTCGCCCCGAATTCCTCCTCCTCCTGCTGGAGCAGGGGGAGCG
>NW_015659929.1:1041711-1041792 GCF_001515625.1 Sinocyclocheilus rhinocerous | reverse complement strand
TGTTTTTGTTTTTTTTGTTTCTGTGGTGTGCCCTAATGGATCCCCTCCTTCGCCCCGAATTCCTCCTCCTCCAGGGGGAGC
>NW_015659929.1:1041112-1041564 GCF_001515625.1 Sinocyclocheilus rhinocerous | reverse complement strand
ATCTCGCCAGATCCACTCCGGACCCAGAGCCCAGCCCACCATCTCCCCGTTGTGCGGAGCTAAAGCCCGAGCCCACCGATGACGGAAAGCCGATTCCCGCCGCGATCAGCGAGCCAGCGCAAAGCCGAGCGACTGAGCAAAAGATCGCCCCGGACGTAGAGCTGTATTCATCAGACCAGGTGCGAGAGCCGGCGATAATGCCCGTCACGAGGGAGAAAGCCGCGGACGGTGTGAGCGCGGAGAGGAGCTCCGCCCCCTGCACCGCGGCTGACGGTGAGCTGAGTATGGCGCGGCGAAAGTGCCAAAGTGAAGAGGAGAGGGCTCCAGTCCCCGAATCGAGTCCAGAGCGCCCTCCAGTGCCCGCTCCTCGGAAGCGCCCCCAAGTGTACGCTCCTCCAGAGCGCCATCCTGTTCCCGTGTTCAGTCTAGAGGGGGCTTCCGATCCAGAGTTA
>NW_015659929.1:1008061-1039427 GCF_001515625.1 Sinocyclocheilus rhinocerous | reverse complement strand
TAATTTTCTACCTATTAGATTGTTTTTTTTTATTAACGTCTACACCTACCCCAACCCTAAACCTACCCCTTACAATAATGCAAAAAATATTAATTATTGTTGTACAGTGTGACAAAAATTACACTGTATTTTTGTGCGCATGCCCAGTAGTGCCATATGTATCCCTTCTAGCCTTAACCCAAGTGAAACGGAATATTGAATAAAGGGCGAGGCTTTATTGTGGTGCACCTCCACTCCACCTCTTGCTCTTAGCAGATTCACGGTTGGATAGGAGTGGTTAAGAATATATGCTTGTTACATCTGACATCATACTAGCTTAAATATGTAATATTAATTACATAATAGTATTCTCAAGTGAAATAAGTAGAGGCATGGACCCGGAAACGGCAGTCCTTACGTCATACTTAACAAGAGGATTCTACCCAAGCTGTCAAACTGACGTCATCAGAGCGAGAACGCCATTCCAGAGAGGAAGCAAAATTTTCAGTTTTGGATTAAAGATTACGACGTCAGACCATTTTTTATTTTCCAGTATTGACTTCCACAGTTTAATTGCCATATTGATATTTTAATATCTAAATTTTTTTTTTCATCCATTTTTTCCCCCCAAGGCAATCATTATTTCAAGCTTTAAGTGGTTTAATCCAAGTCTTCTAAAAAGACGCATTCGCTTTATATGATGAACAGATTTTAATGTAGGCTTTTCTGGAACATCAGATGGCTTTGACCTGTAATGACTGTACAATGTAGTGATGCAGTTAGACAGACTAGGATATTTATATGTACAAATCATACAAATCCCATTCCGAAACATTTCTAGCATAGGCTACTTACATTGTAAAGAAATTAAAGTTCCATCTTTGATTGTTGAAAGACTTTCTGGTGCATTTCACTTACAGCCAATAAAATTTCCAGTAGCATTTTCATCGGTCAGGCGTGGATCTATTCTGAATGGTTGATACATTTTGACAGTTTAATCCAGGAGCAAAGATAAATACTTTCTAGCATGGAGAGATCGCGATTGCACAGTCCGAGTGCACACAAGCAATATCGGAGTGAGAGGACATGGCAGTTCATTTGTATAAATTAGGCATATTTGAGAGCTTGCATCCAGTTTTCTGTGATTACATGACTGTGTTCTTATGTTACAATAAAACTCTCGCCACATTTGCGCGGGAATTATTAAAATTATGCGGAATACCTGCAATCCCACGCGGACATTCAGACTCTGTAATTGACAGGAGGCGGATGCGTGTCAAACTCGCTGTCGGAGAGGAAAGAGAGACAGCTTGTATGTCTAATAGACAACAAAATGGCAATCCATCCAAACAAATTCAATATACAGCTTTTATTAAGAAAAATTAAATTTTTGACAACTTAAGACAATACAAAATGATAAAAATACAAAAGAGTTAATGACAAAATAAAATTTTATAAATACAATACACTTAAATATAAGTATTATGATAAAAAATTTGGAATTTTGGAATGGGAATTTTTAACAACTTAAGATAATAAAAATGAAAAAATTAAATATTTAAAATAACTTAAGACATTTAAAAGAAAAAAAATGAATACAAATCAAGAGCATGTTATCACACATAACATTAAAACATTACGGAAAAATGGCAAAATAAAAAAAAAAAGATTAACCCTTTTGTTGGTTTACTTTTAACAAATAAAACAACCAACAGTGAACTTAAAGGAAATTATTAATTATTGGTTTTATTTGTTTAAAATGCTTCCCAACTGCATTCCTCAATTTCAACTCTGTTGCTGCCAGGAAGTTGGTCATCACAGCATCGTCCAAATAAGAAAAGAAAAAAAAGCACAAGAAAAGTTTGACATAATTTTTTACTTTAATTAGACTAATTGTGACAGGGAGTCATTCTCTTTTGCTTGGATGCCTACTAAATAGTCGCTCTGACTACGAGCTAAATCGTGGCTATGCACAGGCTACGTATTGAACATGTCAAAGAAATGAAACCAAACACCTTGTAAACGCTGTTGACTTTGCTTACATGATGGAATATCATACATCTCACAAGTTATTTTGCCAAAAAACGACATGAAACCAAATTCAAGGTAGAAGTGAATTTAGAAGTGGGTTACACATAGCTGGACTATATCGGGTCTATAGTTAACCGAGACAGTGAACTGACGGCTATTGCTTGCTGGGTCCCCTGTCGGGTCTACTTCATCTGTACATGTGTCATTCCTCGCTCCTGTGTTGGATTACCCCAGTGTTTCGTGAATTAAAAAGACAGTTTTTTTATACTCCTTGTCTCCATCGTTCCTCAGACAGTGTAAGTGTGACAGTCTGTAGTCTCACATTTTTCCTTATTTTTTTTGTTTAAATGTACATCACAGCTAACCTCTGCTTGGAACGCTAGCCTTCTACCAAGTCAACGTTCACCGGATCTACACTAGGGGTGTAACGGTTCAAGTTAGTCACAGTTTTAGAGTCATGGTTCCGGTACGGTTCGGTATGTGCTATGTTTAGGGAAAAAAAATATGAAAACATGAAACATAACAGAAAATATGAACAAATAATCTAACTACAAGCAACAGCACAAATAAATACAACAGAGCAAATATACTAATGAAATAAACAGTGCTTTTCAAGTTTTTTAGGTAGGTCTAACATTAGTTTTTATGTACAGAAATTAAATAAAGAATGCTATCAGCACCCGGGTGATGACGTCATAAATGACTGGTCATTTGAGTATACGGCACTTGCATTGAACAAAGAGTGACTGGTTTGTCCAAATTTTCTTTTTGTTTATCATCACTTTTGTTGTAATGTACTGGGAAGCCAGAATGCGTATCAATCGACAGAAACAAACATTAGCCGAACTCTGTCTGTTTTACGTGTTCTTATTTTTAGATGCGTTGTCAGATATAAGTTGAAGTGTGTGCCGAACCATGGGTGGAGAACAGTGTGGTTCGATTTTTTTACCAAGAACCGTTACATCCCTATTCTACACTCAAAGTGAACAACTCGCCGGCGCCACGGTGAAAGTTTCACTGTTTCACCTCCCGCCAAGCTGTCTGATTTCGCCCCTCTTGGGACGTTGCAAATGGATCTCATTATAATATTACTGCCCCTTAATCTGTAAGTTTCCACCCACGGCGCCGTCATTTTGATTTCGCAAGCGGCAACGGTGTACCAGTTCTAACGCCATGGTGAAAGTTTGAGCAAAACATGCTAACTGTTCTGCCTTTGGCTGCACAGACGAGCACAGTAGAGCCATGCACGGGCCTCACATATAGGCCCTAGCCTGTCCCTGGCCCGAGATGCTTAGGCCCTAGCCTGGCCCTTGTCCGACAGCTTATCAGAATTACCGGCCCGAGTCCGACCCGAGCCCGTCTTTTTTTCCCCCTTCGGTAACACTTTATAATAACTTTCATTAATAAATCATTAACAAACATTACATAATGTTTAACTAATCATTACTTAATATATATTCACATATCTAGAAATATGAGATAATGTTAACTAATGAACTTATTAAACATTACCAAATGATTAACAGATCGTTATTTCATGTAAATTGAAATGCTTACAAATGTCATTAAACTTTCAATTCATATGATCATGCATTTTTATTTTAAATCTTCAAATGATCTTGACAGATGGTTTACAATGATTAAAAGCTTCATTAATAAATCATTAACAAACATTATATGATGCTTAACTGATCATTAGTTAATGGTTACAAATAGCATTAAACATTCAATGCGTTTTAAAAATGTACAAATGATTTTAATAGAAATTACACAATGATTACAAATGTATTTGTTAATGTACTGTTGAATGCTTACAAGTGTCATTAAACTTCAGTTCACATACAGTATTAGCTAATGCTCATTTTTACATTTACAAATGTTGTGAAAATATAGCTTAATTATTCATTTTAAGCACTTCACAAATTATTCATGTTAATATATTCATTAACTCATAATCACAGTCTGTAAAGGTCATATATTTGGACATTGTTTGTTGTGTAGACTTCTATTATTTGCACATCTTTTAATCATTTATTAATTATTTGTTAATGTTTTTGCAGTACCCAATCTAAAGTGGGAACTATTCACCAATTGTAAATGTTTATAAACAACCCCTTCTAACAACCCCGGAAATCACTCTTCGAATTGGAAACTTCCATGCTGAATGGATTTCGTTCCTGGTGCTGGAGGAGGCTACAGTAGATATCGTCCTGGAGGGTCCCTGGCTGGCTAAACATCATCCAGACATCCACTGGAACTCCGGGGAAATACTTCGGTGGAGTGAATCCTGTTTCAGGACATGTTTAGCAGATCTCCCTCTTCCAGACCGAGCTAAGCTCTCTATACTGCTCTGCTCTACCACTATAGAGAGCCCAGCTTCACAAAGCTCAATCCACATTCCAGCCGCCTACAGGGCGTTCCAGGACATGTTCAGCAAGGTCGCGGCAACCCATCTTCCACCTCATCGGCCATGGGACTGTGCGATCGACCTGTTGCCTGGGGCCAAATTACCTAAGGGACATGTCTATCCCTTATCGATCCCGGCGCGCGCTGCTATGGAAGAGTACATCAAGGAGGCATTACATCAGGGGTTCATCCGTCCTTCCACTTCTCCTTCAGCATCCGGTTTCTTCTTTGTGGGGAAGAAGGATGGGGGCCTACGTCCTTGTATCGACTATCGAGCACTCAACTCCCAAACCATCAAATTTTCCTATCCACTCCCTCTGGTGCCAGCCTCGTTGGAGGAACTCCGTGGCGCCCGGATCTTCACGAAACTCGATCTACGCAGTGGCTACAATCTAATCCGCATTCGAAGAGGAGGCGAAACCTCTACCTCAAGCAGGAAAAGTGTGAGTTCCATCTAACCACAATTCAAATCCTGGGCTACATAATCACACCACAGGGAGTCCAAATGGACCAAAACAAGGTGGAAGCAGTGAGGAATTGGCCACAACCCACCACGGTCAAAGAGCTGCAGAGATTCCTGGGATTTGCAAACTTCTATCGGCGCTTCATAGCCCATTATAGTCAACGGTCGGCTCCACTTATAACTGATCACAAGAACCTCCAATACCTCCGTGAAGCTAAACGTCTTAATCCCCGACAAGCCCGATGGGCCTTATTCTTCACCCGTTTCCGATTCACAGTAACCTACTGCCCTGGGCATAAGAACCTCAAAGCAGACGCTTTATCAAGACTTTACCAACCAGATCCATCACCAGATAACCCGGAACCCATTCTCTCACCCACAGTGTTCGCATGTCCAATCACATGGGATGTGAATGACCAAATTCGTGCCGCTACTCTAACAGAACCCGCTCCGACGGGAGGTCCGGAAGGGAGATTGTATGTACCCTACCACTCTACGTCTCACCCTTCTGGACTCCATCCACACTTCTCCGGTGCTAACGAACCCTCTCGCTCCTCCGGAACAGATACTGGTGGCCCAGCATATCGCCTGCTACGTCAAGGGTTGTTTGGTCTGTGCCATCACATCCACTCCATGCCGTTTACCTGCAAGAAAACTGGTTCCCTTACCTGTTCCACGCCGACCCTGATCCCACATTGGAATCGATTTCGCCACTGATCTTCCACCCTCTAATGGATTCACTACCATATTTGTTGTGGTGGATAGATTCTCCAAAACCTGTAAACTAATCCCCTTACATGGATTACCCACTGCTTTGGAGGCAGCCAAAGCTCTCTTCCAGCATGTCTTTCTACACTTTGGTCTCCCTGAAGATATCGTTTCAGATAGAGGGCCGCAGTTCATATCAGAACTGAACATATTCATACACATATCAGAACGCAGGCATGGTTTCTTCCATCTGCTGGGAGTGTCTGTCAGCCTTTCCTCAGGAAAGGATTCCTTTATCATCCCCAAACCAACGGCCAGACCGAACGCAAGATCCAGGAGATCGGGCGGTATCTCCGAGCCTACTGTCATGAACACCAGGACAGCTGGAGCCAGTATCTTGCCTGGGCCGAGTATGCTCAGAACTCGTTGCGACAGGAAACGACTGGATCAACTGGATTTCAACCGCCACTCTTCCCCTGGACTGGAGAGCCCTCAGAAGTCCCCGCGGTTGACTGCTGGTTCCGTGAGAGCGAGAGGGTATGGGACTCAGCACATGTCCATCTCCAGCGGGCAGTTCGGATACATAAAGACTATGCTGATGCCTGTCGCGCACCCACGCCTGTGTACCAGCCAGGTGACCGAGTTTGGCTCTCCACTCGGGATATTCGTCTCCGGCTGCCCAGCAGGAAGCTGAGTCCCCGTTATGTCGGTCCTTTCCCTATCGCGAGGCAAATAAATTAGGTCACATATGAGCTCCAACTTCCAGATACCTACCGCATCTCACCCACCTTCCATGTGTCCTTGTTAAAGCCATTCACTAATCCACTTCTCCCTCCTTCTGCAGAGCACAAGGTACCTCCTCCTCCCGAATTCGACCCCAACGATACCATCTACAGAGTCCAAGAAATTCTAGACTCCCGACGGCGGGGCGGCCGGCTCCAGTATCTCGTGGATTGGGAGGGGTACAGTCCCGAGGAGAGATCATGGGTGGACAGGGATGATATTCTGGATCCGTCACTCCTCTCCGACTTCTACCAGTCGCACCCAGATCGTCCCGCTCCTAGGGGGCGCGGTCGTCCTCGCCGTCGGTCACGGGCGCCAGGAGACGCCCGTGGGGGAGGGGGTACTGTCACAGATTCACCAGCCACATCAGCCACCTACACCTAATGTCACTTACCTGAGCACTATATCTGTTCACTCACCTTAGTATCTCATTGACTGGTCTCAAGGTTGCATACCTTACCTCATGCCTCTCCACACCACTCTGGATCTCCATGGCTCTGTGTCTCCCGCCGTCTTGCTGGATCTTCCTAAAGAGGATTAAGTTAAGGACTGTTACTCTTCAGTTTCTAGAGCTAAAGTTATGTTTCAGTTTTAATATTTACCTTTTGAAGCTCTCCTTCAGTTTGTGGAAATAAAGAATCTCTGAATCGTTCTTCCTGTGTATGCCTCTCTATCCAGCCTTGACAGTAATCATGTACTGTGTGCCAATAATTATATTTATTTTTTCCTTTGCCATGTTTGTCCTTCCCACGATTCAGCTGTTTAATAAATGGTGATTTAAATTCAACACTTAAACTATCTACAAGTGTCTTGAGCGTTAGTTCATTTAAGAAGCTTCATTATATTTAAGAACAATAAAAAGCAACAACATATTATGATAAAAGGTCTACCATTCAAAACTATTTAAATATAATTGGCATCAGTAAGGTTCCTAAGGGATTTAAGATTTATTTACATTGAACTGTTTTTTAGTTGCAAATCCTGAGAACCTTTCACTATACCAAAGAAGCATGGTGAGGGTCAAGGCAAGAAGTAGTATGAGCCCAAATGCTGGATGTAATGTGCTTTGAATTTAAAATCCTGTAACCACGATTACACTCATTTTATTTTATTTTATTTCATTTTCACATAAGCACAAATCAAGAGAGTGTCATGGTTTGCTTGCAGATTTATTTACAGCTAACAGAGCAAACGCGTGGAAAAAAAACAGACTTGCTGTATTACACTTTAATTTGAGCAGAATGTATCTCAATAAAGATTGCTAAACTCCAACATACATGTTTGCCGGTGTTTACAGCACATGAGCTCTTGCTCCATAATATAAAGAGAGAGCATGTACGCATGGTTTCCAGTTTTGGGAAGATTACGTAAACCACTGGCCAAAGCACCTATCGATTTAAGAGAAAAGCTTTTTTTCAGGATAAATAACCAGAGGGCAAATACCGTAGAAGGTTATGCTTAAAAAAATCAAGAGATGCAGAAATTGTACTAATTAAAACATGATTCATTGTGCAGCCCTAGTCAAACCATTAGCCAAATGATGCAGGTACTCCCAACAACGCTACACGCAGATAATGGAAATGTGGGTTACACACGAGAACTAATAACAAAAAAAAAAAGGCATATAGGAAATATTAGGATGTGAACTTGCAACAGACACGAAGAGTATATAACAAGAACTTCAAATGTATATTAGTAATACAAGTACAAATTCAAAAGGGACATAATAAATTGGGTCTCAAATGAAATAAAAAGGTCTCCAATGAAACTACAGTTGGACTAAAAATTGAAGGTTATGCTTAAAAAAATCAAGAGATGCAGAAATTGTACTAATTAAAACATGATTCATTGTGCAGCCCTAGTCAAACCATTAGCCAAATGATGCAGGTACTCCCAACAACGCTACACGCAGATAATGGAAATGTGGGTTACACACGAGAACTAATAACAAAAAAAAAAAGGCATATAGGAAATATTAGGATGTGAACTTGCAACAGACACGAAGAGTATATAACAAGAACTTCAAATGTATATTTGTACAAATACAAGTACAAATTCAAAAGGGACATAATAAATTGGGTCTCAAATGAAATAAAAAGGTCTGCAATGAAACTACAGTTGGACTAAAAATTGATCATTCATGGTCCAAGTCTTGTGTAGTACTACTTCAACTGATGGAGGGCAATCAGAAGATAGATGCCCATAAGCATCATTCTGAAGAGTACCGTTCAGTACAAATAAAAAAGAATGAAAGAAAAAGCTGAAACAAGACAATACATGGTAACTCTTTGGTTAAGTCTTTCTTTAGCGTTCCACTTTTCAAGTACTTCATTTTAACAAATAGAAACTTAAGAAATTCTAGATTCCTGAAAGTGTGAGGACAAAAATCTACATACTATGCAACAGCTATAATGACCTCTATTCTAACTTGCACAGTCAGGAATTGACTAACAATAGAGGCTGTGTAGTCTTTAGTCTTGGACTAGTATAAAGGTAGGGGTGACAGCAGTCGGTCAACAAGCAGAATCAGCTTCAGCTTCTCATTTGTGGAACTACTGAGGATCAACCAGCGCAACAATGAGGGTAATTCACAACTACATATTCCAGCTCCTATTCTATACAGTTTCACTTAAATTACCATAATGTGGTATTTACTACAACTAAGAGATTAACTTTTGAATTTTCAGGTCACCTTTTATGAGGAAAGAAATTTTCAGGGTCGCTCTTATGACTGTACCGGAGACTGTGCTGATTTCTCCTCCTACATGAGCCGTTGTCACTATCATCTCGTACATCTGGCCCATGAAGTTCTCCCTCTCGTAGATCCTCATTCTGTAGGATCCCCTGTGCTGTAATGGAAGAGAAGTCAGTTGTTTATAAATTTATTAGGAAGAATAATTATCACATGTAACAATATATCTTCAGCAACAATCTAGGTCTGTCTCTCACAGATCATCATTCTAAAAGGATCTATGTTGCTTTTCAAGCTGAAGGATTTCAAAGTAAATTGTTAAATAAATTTAGGACTGTTGTCCACCTTCAATTCATATAAATATGTCAGCAGGTTCATGGAGCTTACCATAGGGATCATACGGCAGGACCTGATGCAGTTGTTCATTCCAAACATAGACATGTAATCAGCATAGTCACCCCTCCTAAAGAAATACTGATTTCCCATATAATGAGGTTGATCATACATCATCCAGCATCCGCTGTGCACTCTGCAAGAGTGACAACGGCTCATGTAGGAGGAGAAATCAGCACAGTCTCCGGTACAGTCATAAGAGCGACCCTGAAAATTTCTTTCCTCATAAAAGGTGACCTGAAAATTCAAAAGTTAATCTCTTAGTTGTAGTAAATACCACATTATGGTAATTTAAGTGAAACTGTATAGAATAGGAGCTGGAATATGTAGTTGTGAATTACCCTCATTGTTGCGCTGGTTGATCCTCAGTAGTTCCACAAATGAGAAGCTGAAGCTGATTCTGCTTGTTGACCGACTGCTGTCACCCCTACCTTTATACTAGTCCAAGACTAAAGACTACACAGCCTCTATTGTTAGTCAATTCCTGACTGTGCAAGTTAGAATAGAGGTCATTATAGCTGTTGCATAGTATGTAGATTTTTGTCCTCACACTTTCAGGAATCTAGAATTTCTTAAGTTTCTATTTGTTAAAATGAAGTACTTGAAAAGTGGAACGCTAAAGAAAGACTTAACCAAAGAGTTACCATGTATTGTCTTGTTTCAGCTTTTTCTTTCATTCTTTTTTATTTGTACTGAACGGTACTCTTCAGAATGATGCTTATGGGCATCTATCTTCTGATTGCCCTCCATCAGTTGAAGTAGTACTACACAAGACTTGGACCATGAATGATCAATTTTTAGTCCAACTGTAGTTTCATTGGAGACCTTTTTATTTCATTTGAGACCCAATTTATTATGTCCCTTTTGAATTTGTACTTGTATTTGTACAAATATACATTTGAAGTTCTTGTTATATACTCTTCGTGTCTGTTGCAAGTTCACATCCTAATATTTCCTATATGCCTTTTTTTTTTTGTTATTAGTTCTCGTGTGTAACCCACATTTCCATTATCTGCGTGTAGCGTTGTTGGGAGTACCTGCATCATTTGGCTAATGGTTTGACTAGGGCTGCACAATGAATCATGTTTTAATTAGTACAATTTCTGCATCTCTTGATTTTTTTAAGCATAACCTTCTACGGTATTTGCCCTCTGGTTATTTATCCTGAAAAAAAGCTTTTCTCTTAAATCGATAGGTGCTTTGGCCAGTGGTTTAAGAGAAAAGCACCTATCGATTTAAGAGAAAAGCTTTTTTTCAGGATAAATAACCAGAGGGCAAATACCGTAGAAGGTTATGCTTAAAAAAATCAAGAGATGCAGAAATTGTACTAATTAAAACATGATTCATTGTGCAGCCCTAGTCAAACCATTAGCCAAATGATGCAGGTACTCCCAACAACGCTACACGCAGATAATGGAAATGTGGGTTACACACGAGAACTAATAACAAAAAAAAAAAGGCATATAGGAAATATTAGGATGTGAACTTGCAACAGACACGAAGAGTATATAACAAGAACTTCAAATGTATATTTGTACAAATACAAGTACAAATTCAAAAGGGACATAATAAATTGGGTCTCAAATGAAATAAAAAGGTCTGCAATGAAACTACAGTTGGACTAAAAATTGATCATTCATGGTCCAAGTCTTGTGTAGTACTACTTCAACTGATGGAGGGCAATCAGAAGATAGATGCCCATAAGCATCATTCTGAAGAGTACCGTTCAGTACAAATAAAAAAGAATGAAAGAAAAAGCTGAAACAAGACAATACATGGTAACTCTTTGGTTAAGTCTTTCTTTAGCGTTCCACTTTTCAAGTACTTCATTTTAACAAATAGAAACGTAAGAAATTCTAGATTCCTGAAAGTGTGAGGACAAAAATCTACATACTATGCAACAGCTATAATGACCTCTATTCTAACTTGCACAGTCAGGAATTGACTAACAATAGAGGCTGTGTAGTCTTTACTCTTAGTCTAGTATAAAAGCACAGGTGACAGCAGTCAGTCAACAAGCAGAATCAGCTTCAGCTTCTCATTTGTGGAACTACTGAGGATCAACCAGCGCAACAATGAGGGTAATTCACAACTACATATTCCAGCTCCTATTCTATACAGTTTCACTTAAATTACCATAATGTGGTATTTACTACAACTAAGAGATTAACTTTTGAATTTTCAGGTCACCTTTTATGAGGAAAGAAATTTTCAGGGTCGCTCTTATGACTGTACCGGAGACTGTGCTGATTTCTCCTCCTACATGAGCCGTTGTCACTCTTGCAGAGTGCACAGCGGATGCTGGATGATGTATGATCAACCTCATTATATGGGAAATCAGTATTTCTTTAGGAGGGGTGACTATGCTGATTACATGTCTATGTTTGGAATGAACAACTGCATCAGGTCCTGCCGTATGATCCCTATGGTAAGCTCCATGAACCTGCTGACATATTTATATGAATTGAAGGTGGACAACAGTCCTAAATTTATTTAACAATTTACTTTGAAATCCTTCAGCTTGAAAAGCAACATAGATCCTTTTAGAATGATGATCTGTGAGAGACAGACCTAGATTGTTGCTGAAGATATATTGTTACATGTGATAATTATTCTTCCTAATAAATTTATAAACAACTGACTTCTCTTCCATTACAGCACAGGGGATCCTACAGAATGAGGATCTACGAGAGGGAGAACTTCATGGGCCAGATGTACGAGATGATGGATGATTGTGACAGCACCATGGACCGTTACCGCATGTCTCACTGCCAGTCCTGCCATGTGATGGACGGCCACTGGCTCTTCTATGAGCAGCCCCACTACAGAGGCAGGATGTGGTACTTCGGCCCTGGAGAGTACAGGAACTTCAGTAATATGGGTGGCATGAGATTCATGAGCATGAGGCGTATCATGGACTCCTGGTACTAGTGTTTCAATAAAATAATTTCTCTACAGCACTAAACCTTGTGCCTGCAAAATCCTTACTTCCACTAATATTTGCATGTCTAAACAAGCACTAAAACTAATGAATTAAACACATTTACTATTAAACAAAAGTAGGCTTGTGAGACCAGAAGAGTGAATTATTTTCTCTTTTACTGCCAAGTTTAAATGAGGATGGGTAAAATATTTTGAATTGAATTATTTAATGAAACGTGCTTGAAAATGGTCTTCAACAGTGTAAAACAGTTTTATACTGGCATTAAAAAAACAAACATTAACTTAAAAACTGTCAGACTCTGTTCCATGTTTTGTGTGTGTCCTGCTCCCCATGTGCCTTCCCATGCCCTTATTTGGTTAGTTTCCTGTTCCTGTCCTGATTAGTTAAGTTCATTTGTCCCAGGTGTTTCCCTTGATGTTTCATTGCTCCCAGGTGTGTCTCGTCATCCCCTCCTCCTGTGTGTGTGTATATAAAGTGTTCCCAGTCCCTAGTTCTCTGTCCGCTGTTAAACGTCTTCCTGAGTTCGTCTCCCATGGTTCCTGGCAATAAAGTCTTGTTAAAGTATTCTCCAGCGTCTCCTCGTTCCTCGAAGTGTATTGTGACAAAAACCACACATAAGATTGGTAATTCTTACTATCTAGAAAAGTACAGTGGCACCTCGAAATGCACAGAGAGTTGGCAAACTGTGTAACCTGACACCATCAGCATTCAATATTATCTCTAATCTAATTTCTCACATGTATGAGGGAAATTTATTAATCATGTATATCAACAATCATGTATGCCATTAATTTTTGTTTCCCGTGCCATGTTTGTCCTTCCCATGATTCAGTGAGAAAGTTGACAGTTATTTATTTAACATTGTAATCCATCAATTCACAATGGAAAGCAGTGGGTCCTGCACTGGCCATGGTAGTGTTACGGGGCTGAAAAGACGTGAGACGTGCGGATCCATGTGCAAGCTTTTATTTAAAGCAGAAGAGGTCAGAAACACAGGCAGGGTCGAACAATGGCAAACAGGTATATGGCGGGCAAGACACAAAAATAATCCTAGGGCTAGCGTAGGTCAACGATCGGCGAACAGAATCAAAAGGGCGAGACTAGAGGGATAAATCCAGGAAAACAGGCAAAGATCAGAAACCAAGAAAACAGACAGGGCAAGACTAGGCTAGGACTGGGAAACTAACGAGGGCTCTGTAAAGTAGCTATCACTGCTGGCGATAAGCGCATACAATACTCGGCAGTTTGATAGGAGTCAGATTGAGTGATGTATAGTGAATGTGTGATCGGATACAGCTGTGTGCAATCAGTGCTGTGTGCAATCAGTACAATGGATGATGGGATATGTAGTCCGGGATGATGCAACAGTTTGTGTAGTGCGAGAGTCAATGTAATGGAAAGGGTGACCTCTGATGGCAAGCAGACGGAAGTTCATGGACCGGATTCGTGACAGGTAGATTATCGTTTTAGGTCCAGTGTACAAACAGAATGAACTGCGGTGGGCTGAATAAAAGAGGGGGTTTCTCACACAGAACACTGTTTCCTTTTAAAAACGCAACATGCAGTGCAGTGGAATGTAAAAATGTGCAAGATCTACAGATGTATTTTTAAAACTGTCAAACTTTTGACACAGCAGGTCAAGAAACACCTCTTAATTGCAAGGTGCTGAAAAAACAGTGAAAGGCAGCTTAATGGTTAGAGACATCTTTTAAAAATACATACATAGAAAAACAATTTAAAAATAACAAATGAATGCAAAAAAACAGTAACTGTTCCAGGCAGTAGATAGGTATTTCATTTTGCAGGTTCAACAAACTGTCAATGATTCAAAGAGTTGATGAGGTAATAAACTATTCAGGGAAATTGAGAACACCAGTCTACAGTGTGACAGAGGCTTATTTAATTAGGACAACTAAATGAAACAAATAGCTGTGGTGATGCAGTGACCTATGATTAGGCTACTTTTTTTTTTTTATATATACGATAAATGAGAATTCTGCAGGTGGCCCTGGCCCCTGTACATTACTACATCTGAATTGTCATCAACCAAGAAGGATGACTTTTTTTCGCCCAATTAACAGTGTATTTACAGTATCCATCAAGAGAGGCTAACTGCTGAAAGCTAACTAATCAAACCCCTTAGTGAAACACCCAACATGTCATGGGTGCTAACTGTTCAGCTACTGTACAAATTTGAGGCTTAGTGCCATGAGGTTATTGATCTCTAATTGCTTAATAAACAGTGATTTAAATTCAATGGTCAAATTATCCACAAGTGTCTTGAGCGTTAATACACTTAAGAAGCTTCATTATATTTAAAGGGATAGTTCACCCCAAAATGAAAATTCTGTCATTAAAGGGGTCATATGATGCTTTTTTAAGATCATTATTTTGTGTATTTGGTGTAACAGAATATGTTGACATGCTTTAATGTTCAAAAAACACATTATTTTTCAAATAGAGATTGCGATGAACTGAGATGTCTTTTAGAGATTATAAATGCAGCGCTCTTTGCTGGCATTCTGCCATGCCAAACCATGCACGCAGCAGCCACTTGGTTTAGTTAAAAATAACAGTGTTCTGTTAATGTTGATGCTTTAATAACAAATATTTATCGGGAGCGTGTATGCTGGGATTTCATAAATTTCATGGAGAAAAAAGTAACGTAACTAACTAGTAATGTAACTAATTACTAATTACTTTTAAAATAAAGTAATCAGAACAGTAACGTGATTACTTTTAAAAGGAGTAATCAGTAATTTGATTACATTTTCAGAGTAACTTGCCCAACACTGACCACGATGCATGTGCGCCCTTTCCCCAGAACGTAATCAGCATTGTTTACGTTCAGGAGAAAATTTGTGCATGCTGAACGTAAACAACGCTGATTTGCAAAACTGAAGTTGAGCCACTGATGTCACAAGGACTGTTTTACCGATGTCCTTGCTACGTTTCTGGGACTGGGAACATTGCAGTTGCGTTGCTGTCTATGTAGGACTGAGAGCTCTCAGATTTCATCAAAAATATCTTAATTTGTGTTCCGAAGATGAACGAAGGTCTTACGGGTTTGGAACGACATGAGGGTGAGTAATTAATGACAGCACCACATGACCAGCTTAAACCAGCTCATGACCAGCTAAGGACCAGCTCAAACCAACAGCCATGCTTCAAAACATACCTAACCAGCATATGCTGGTTTTTTCAACAGGGGAATTTTCATTTTTGGGTGAACTAACCCTTTAAAGGGGTCATATGATGCTGCTAAAAATAACATTATTTGGTGTATTTGGTGTAATGAAATGTGTTTATGCGGTTTACGGTAAAAAAAAGTTTCTATGGCGGCGCGCATAGACGCAGCGGCTTCACGCTCTCCCGTTCAGTGCTTTTCGTTTGTGTTTTTTTTTGTCAACCTGTCCCTGTCAACAGTCACCATCCCTACCTGTCTGAAGTCAGCAACAATTATCCCACTACCGAAGAAAACCGCCATTAGGGGCCTTAACGACTACCGCCCAGTTGCACTTACCCCAGTTATTATGAAGTGCTTTGAGAGGTTGGTGCAGCAGTACATCAAAGCCAGCCTCCCAGACACCTTTGACCCTCATCAATTCGCATACAGATGTAATAGATCTACGGAAGACGCAATCAATACTGCCTTGCACACAGCTTTGCTTCATTTGGAGCGCCAAGGAAACTATGTGAGGATGCTTTTCATTGACTATAGTTCAGCGTTCAATACAGTTATTCCCGATAGGCTGGTAGCCAAATTGCTGGATTTAGGTCTTTCCTCTTCTATCTGCCACTGGATTAAGGACTTTCTGACCAGCCGTCCACAGACGGTTAGGTTAGGCCCCTATTCCTCCTCCACTTTAACACTCAGCACAGGTGTCCCACAAGGCTGCATGCTGAGTCCACTTCTCTACGCCCTTTATACTCACGACTGCATCCCAATCCATTCCACTAACACTATCATCAAATTTGCAGATGACATAACCGTTGTTGGACTCATCTCAGGGGGAGAAGAGACGGCTTACAGAGATGAAATTCAGAGACTGGCAGAATGGTGTGGGGCAAATAACTGGCTGACTCTTAACTTTTATAAAGAATATCTCTTTGGATTTGAGACTTTAGTCTTTGCAACTTTACAGATCTTCTTTATGCACCAAGAGCTTGTAACACTCCAAAGAGAAAGGAAAAATTGAAATCGCATCATATGACCCCTTTAAGAACAATAAATAGCAACAACGTATTATGATAGAAGGTCTACCATTCAAAACTACTGAAATATAACTGGTATCAGTAAGGTTCCTAAAGGATTGAAGATTTATTCACATTAAACTGTTCTTCAGTTACAAATCCTGAGAACTTTCACTATGCCAAAGAGGAATGGTGAGGTTCCAGGCAAGCAGTAGTATGAGCCCAAGTGCTGGATGTAATGTGCTTTAAATTTATAATCCAGGACTGGAGAGCAAAGAAACATAGTCAAATGTATGTGCTACACGATAATGGTTAAATGGGTAATCACTAAAACAATAACATAACCACGATTATTAATCATGATTACTGTCATTTTAATTTAATTTTTTAACATTTCATCAGAATTATTTCATTTTCACATTAGCACAAATCAAGAAAATGTCATGGTTTGCTTGCAGATTTAGTCACAGCAAACAGAGCAAATGTGTGAAAGAAAACAGACTGGCTGTATTACACTAATATTTTAGCAGAATGTATCGCTATAGAGACTGCTATAGAACAACTCCAACTTACAGTACATTTTTGCTAGCGTTTTCAGTGCATCAGCTCTTGTTCTGTAATGTAGAGCGTGTGTGCATGGTTGCCAGGTTGAGAAAATGATGTAAACCACTGGGCAGAAAATGTTTCAATTTAAGAGAAACACTTGTTAGAGGATAAATAACCAGCAAGAAAATATCACTGATGGTTACAAGAGCTAATAACTGCTACAAAATAAGACATCTAGAAATTATTAGTATGAGAACCTGCAACAGACACAAAAAGAATATAACAAGAACTTCAAATGTATATAAGGACTACAAGAATTAATCAAAAAGGCACATAATAAAATGGGTCTCAAATGAAATAAAAAGTTCTCCAATGAAATAACAATTGGACTAAAATGGATCAATCATGGTCCAAGTCTTGTGTAGCACTACTTCAACTGAAGGTGGGCAATCAAAAGATAGATGCCCATAAGCATTAAAAAGAATACCGTTAAGAACAAACAAAAAAGAATGAAAGAAAACTCTGAAACAAGACACTCTTTTGGTTAGGTCTTTCCTTAGTGTTCTACATTCAAGTTCTTTTATTTAGCAAATAAAAACTTAAGAAATTCTAGATTCCTGAAAGTGTGATGACGAAAATCTACATACTATGCTTTAACTATAATGGCCTCTGTTCCAACTTGCACAGTCAGGAATTGACTAACAATAGAGGCTGTGTAGTCTTTAGTCTTGGACTAGTATAAAGGTAGGGGTGACAGCAGTTGGTCAACAAGCAGAATCAGCTTTAGCTTCTCATTTGTGGAACTACTGAGGATTAACGAGCGCAACCATGAAGGTAAACCTTGTTCCAGTACCTATTCCATACAGTTTAACTTAACTTACTTTAATGTAGTATTTCTTACTTAAAAAAACTAAGAAATTAACTTTGAATTTTCAGGTCACCTTTTATGAGGAAAGAAATTTCCAGGGTCGCTCTTATGACTGTATGGGCGACTGTGCTGATTTCTCCTCCTACATGAGCCGTTGTCACTCTTGCAGAGTGCACAGTGGATGCTGGATGATGTATGATCAACCCAACTACATGGGAAATCAGTATTTCTTCAGGAGGGGAGATTATGCTGATTATATGTCTATGTTTGGAATGAACAACTGCATCAGGTCCTGCCGTATGATCCCAATGGTAAGCTCCATGAACCTGCTGACGTATTTATTAATTGATGATAGACAAAGGTCTTAAATTTATTTTAACCATTTGCTTAGAAATCTTTCAACTTGAAAAGAAACATAGATCCTTTCAGAATGATGATCTGTGAGAGACAGACCTAGATTGCTGCTGAAGATATGGTTACATGTGATAATTATTCTTCCTGAATAATTTAAACATAACGGACTTTTCTTACATTACAGCACAGAGGATCCTACAGAATGAGGATCTACGAGAGGGAGAACTTCATGGGTCAGATGTACGAGATGATGGATGATTGTGACAGCACCATGGACCGTTACCGCATGTCTCACTGCCAGTCCTGCCATGTGATGGACGGCCACTGGCTCTTCTATGAGCAGCCCCACTACAGAGGCAGGATGTGGTACTTCAAGCCTGGAGAGTACAGGAGCTTCAGCAATATGGGTGGCATGAGATTCATGAGCATGAGGCGTATCATGGACTCCTGGTACTAGTGTTCAAATCTTTCAATAAATTAATTCCTCTACAACATAAAACTGTGTCTAAATTATCATTATTGCTAATATTTGCACAGTACTGTAGTATTGCAGTACTAATTCTTCAAAACATTGGCAATACCACTGTATTTTATAAATGGTAGTATCATCAATATGGTATCAATATAGTATCATAATATTGTATGTGCGACAGGTATACAATTTGAACATGCATGTCTGCAAAAACATTGCAAAAAACATGAGCGCTGTTGCCGTTTTGCTATGCCCTGTGTAGTAAATGTTATGTAGAATTAACACCTCATATGGTATGGAGTTAAGAAAAGGAAAAGAAAAGGTTTTGAAAATTAGCAGCTCAAACACCTTTATATAAGAATGTATTCTCTCAGTTTGTCCTTTGCTTATTTGACCACTTCAGGCACATGTGTTACGGTTAGTTTATAGAGTCATCCTTGCGATGACAAATGTAATTCCATTCATCAACATAAGCCAGGTTTTCGAAAAAAGATTTAGTGCTTCAAAATGTTTACTGATATAGCTGATGGAAATGCCATTAATCAATAAAATTTTTCAAGTGCCGACACTAGCTTTTTCCGTTTAACTTTATCTCAAAAATTATATGTCAACAGGGCCGGATTAACATAAGGGCTAGGCAGGGCTGAAGCCCCAGGGCCCGCGGAAGAAGGGGGCCCTTGATTGGCTGGAGGAAATGGGAACTGTCCTTACATCATTGATTGACAATTCATATAGGTGGTTGTTTTGTGTCTAATTATAAAATAACAAGAAATTATTGGAGATGTTCCTGACTGATATAATTCACCCTTCAATCAAAATCACTTTACAATTTGTGGCATCCGCCATGACATCAGGAAACGCCTCTTTGCGTTACGCTTCCACATGTCGAGAATGTGAAGTAGCCTATTCTGCTCTGCTCGCTGCTGGTGTTCAAAATGTTTTAAAAAATTGATAGTGGTGCGCAAAAAAAGGAGAAATAAAGTTGAAAGGGAAAAACGTGAGGCTAATCTTACAGCTAAAATTCCAAAACTAACTACTTCGGTTCACTTTCGGACAAAACATCCTGTCACAGTCTTCAGTGGGTGTGCCCAGGATGGCCACCAGATGACACTGTTTTCTGTGAGCACATGGCTTGTGTTGTGTTTGTTTGGTGCCATGTGCTCTCTCCTGTCTATTGTCTTGCCCCGCCCATCTTGTTACCTCATTATTGTTTAAGTTGCTCCACCTGTGTCTCCCTCGCTAGCCTCCTCATTTGGTTTCCTATTTATTCTCCTGGTGTCTGTAATTCTGTGCTGATCCGTCGTTTTTCATTGTGTGTGTTTTGTCTGCATGTAGTGCAGTTCCTAGCCTGCCTGTCTGTTTTCCCCCCTCGGGGTTGTTTTAGTTTGTTTTTGTTTCATTTTATTATTAAAAGAAAGAACCATTCATCCTGCACTTGAGTCCTCGCTTCATCTCTCCACACGCACGGTGAGGACTCAGCGGAGAAATGGCTCACTCCGATGCCCTTGATGAGCCCATTAGTCACTGGAGCATGTCAGGATGCGATCATGTATCCTTTGAGGGGTTTGTGGAGTTCTTGGCACGTTCCCCAGCTAAGGGGGCTGCAGTGCCTCCCGTGATGGCCGACAAGGCTGCAGCGCCCCCAGTGGTGGCCAAAGAGGTTGCAGCACCCCCAGAGGCGGCCAACAAAGCTGCAGCACCCCCGGTGGTGGCCAAAGAGGCTGCAGTGCCCCCGGAGGCGGCAGACGAAGCTGCAGTGCCACCCTCTCGGAAACGGAGGAGGGGGAGGAGGAAGAATGGGTCCGCCTCGCCACCCCTGGTGGTGGCCGAAGAGGCTGCAGCGCTTCCAGCGGCAGCCGATGAGGCTGCAGCGACCCCGAAGGCGGCCTACGAGGCTGCAGCGACCCCGGTGGTGGCTGAAGAGGTTGCAGCGCCCCCAGAGGCGGCCAATGAAGCTGCAGCGCCCCCGGTGGTGGCCAAAGAAGCTGCAGTGCAGTGGAAGTATGATTGCAAATGTTTTTGCTGATTTTTGGCAACCTGTTTGTTTGAAGTTCATATCTGGAGTTAATGTGTTAAATAGCATGGAAAATTTTGTATGCTAACTTGTACTTATATAAAATAGAAATTAAATATAATAATTAAATATAAAATTAAAATCAAATAGTAGAAAATTTGATAAAATAATTAGAAAATATAATAATAATAGCAAAAAAAAAAAAGTTATTGTGGTAGAAGACACTTTGGTGTGGCAATAAAATAAAGGGGGCCCTTGGGTTTGCTATAGCCCCAGGGCCCAATGTGTTCTTAATCCGGCCCTTTATGTCAATACCTCAAATGTCGCATTCAAATGTATTTGTCGAGAAAAGGGGCTTTAACGCAAATAAATGTAGTGTTGCGTGACAGAATTAGTCTATAGGCAGCGTCCGTGTTTGTGGTGTTGCTCACGATAAAGCACAGTTTCTCTGTATTTCAAAGGCGCATTTAATCTATCATATTCATATTATTAAATTTTATATAAAATTGTTATAGCTGTTGATATATCATAATAAGTTACCTCACAAACATAGTCTGTTTTTTCTTGATTACATATCTTCATTTGATGTTCCTTTAGTAACGTTGCAAGTTGAAATTTATTCATTTAGTTCTGAAGACGAAAAGCACTGAAGATGAAAAGCATCTAGATTTACGCATGTAACCAATGTACCTCTGAGAGGGAATGAGATGATGCGTCCTCTAGTAGACACTATGGGTACTGCCGCCAGCAGGAACGGTGTCTGAAGCCCATGACATCACAGGCGGGCGCCTGGAAGTATAAGAGTGTGCCAGGCAGCAGAACACGTCACCAACTTAGTTGTCTGAAGGAGACCTGAAACAGGCAGGCCAAAGGCATGATGAGGGGACGCAGCATCTCGTTCCCTATCGGGGAACCATGGTTACATGCGTAACCCAAGTGCTGCATTCCCTAGTGGACACTTTGGGGAACGAAATGCCAACTATGCCATGCCGCAGCGCATGCCTGTCCACCTGGTCAGAAGGCACCAAGGAAGTGACAGACATACACCTAACATTTCCTCAGAAAGGGGCCAAGTCACTGACGCCCCGGGTTGCTCACATTGCTTGGCAGATATGGGCAACCCAATTTCAGATGAAAGAGGGACATCCACACCAAGTTAAGAACCCAGCTACCATCAGATAGCTATGTTATGTGAGCAATACCTTAGCCTGATAATACAAGAACCACAGATAAGAGGCTACCTACTTAGAAACCCTAACAAGGGGGTAGCACAGTCTAGATAGGGGCTCCAGGGGACCACTACTTAAAAACCCTAGGAAGGGGAGTAGTCATCGTGCTAGAAAACAGCTATCCTCAGATAGCTATCCTCCAAAGGTCCTAACTGAAGATTGCCGAGACCGCAGAGAGTGGGCTATCTAGTTAAAACCCTAACAGGGGCGATACTACAATATAGGCAAGAGGATCAAAGACCGCTACTTAAACCCTAACAAGGGGGTGGTACTGACCTGAAACATGGCTATCCTTGGATAGCTATCTTCCAAGGCAAGGACCCAGGACCTACTGGAGAGCTTGTGCCAAGAGGAACCCAACCTAGTCATAGAAGCCAGGCTGGAACACAGCTGCCCTCAGACCACTATATTTCAGAGCAAAGTAAGTTTGAGCTGGAGCATAATTATCCACAGACAGCTACACTCTGAGCAGTTAAAAGCCCTGAGGTGGGAGAACAGTCTACTCAGCCCAAACTTAATATGTGGGATTCAGATGGACAGCCCACTTAAAAATACCCTGAGACATGGGGAGACAGCCCACTCCTAAACCCCTCCGGCTTAACACAGGAAGGGACATTCCCCAAAATCAAGCTAGGAATGCAGCTGTCCTCAAACAACTATGTTCCAAAAGCAATGGGCCATCCACTTGAAAAACCCTAACAAAGAGGGGAAAGCCCATACTTGGCATGTGGGATTCAGGGGGACCGCCTGCTTGGAAGACTAACTTTACTACTCAGGCTGAGTAAAAGCTCTGGAGGGGGAGCGAGGTATCATCTTCTCCCCGAAAGCGGGAGGAGTATGAGAGTGCTGGCTCACTAGCCCTGTCTATGATACTCAGATCTTGACGCACCAGACCCCTCAGAGGTAAAGAAGACCTAAACTGGCTAAGAACGAACCTCCTAAAAGCCACCGACTGCCTTTCTGAGCTCATAGACCACTGCCTTGACAAAGGAGACCGGAAGGCCAATCTAACTACAGATGCAACATCATGACCATTATGGCCATCGATGCTTTTAAGCATTGGCAGCAAAAAACTGAGTGAGGTGTGGCACAACAGCTGTCTAAGGGGACACCCCCAAACCAATCTAGGTCACTAAAACACCCTGGGAGAGATAGCTCACAAGCATCTCTCCACAGAGCATATAAATATATCCATGCCCAGCGAGAATCTCCACACACAATAATATGCATATTAGAGAGGCACAGCCAAGCTGGATATACTGTAGCTCCACCTGCAATCTCGCACGATCGGGGCTACACACACTCATCGTCACAAACGCTATCCGCGGCATCAGGCAACCTGTTTAGAGCAGGCATGCGGATCCCGCAAATTAACGTAATCACCAATAAACAGTACCACGGCAATGGCGGGACTGAGCTGTGAGACACAAACATTTTGTCTTGCATTCTTTGGGAATAGGAACAAGCATGAGCGGAGCCTTGACGCTTTGGCTCATCACAATGAGCGTGTAGCACTGAATGCGCATGCTCCTCACAGAGACATTAACACAAAACTCAGAATATGCCCTCAAGGCTCAGGCTCCAGGCACATCGTGTGGCTCAGGGTGTACTCACACTAGGCAATCTTAACCGTGCCAAAGCGCGTTTGACCCCCAAAGCCCAGTTCGTTTGACTAGTGTGATCGCTCCATACCACGCTCGGGTGCGGTTCGTTTAGCCGTCCCTGGCTTGGTTGGAAGAGGTGGGCCAAAGCACTGATCAGTTGGGCACGGGCGTGGCACGCATGTAGTGTGAGCGCTAACCGCACCCGAGCGCAGAACTTTCTGATATGTGCAGTACGATTGCGTGAACATTTCTGAGCGGCAAAAGCAATAGATCTGTTAAGTAATATATTGTGAGAGGATCGTGTGTCACCGCGCCCCAAAGACTCAAAATAATAAACCACAAAGTTAACAAAACAATGCACTCCACTGTGCTGTGCGAGAGCGCTTCTCGGCGACCTTCATGTGCTATCGGAAACTTCCTATTGCCCACTTATGAAGTCTTGATTATGAGCTTGTTGCATTTAAGTGCTTTGTTGTCGGTAATAATAAAATGTAATATTCCATTGGTTGATAACCATAAACATTCACCGCGCTAGATAGTCAGCTTGATACAATTTTGGAATTTTGGTCAAATACATGCTTATTTCACTGTTTATAATACATACAATATGCTTCAAATGCCTATATATAAATAGGTACTACTTTAACGACAAGACAAGGTGATGTAGTTGTTAAAAAAAAGAAGAATAAAGAATAGTATTGACAGCAGCAATTGTTGTCCCCTCCGACATGCTTATGGCTCGCTTAACTCGGAAACTCGAAGTATCAAAATAATCTCAGAGTAGTAAATACAAATTGAGAGGCCATTCATGTCGAATTTCTGATTAGGAAACTCGTATTTCCGATAATTCCGATAGCACTTGAGGGCAGCATAAAGTGTGCTCTGGCCCGGAATGTAAAGTGCAATGTGAGTGCAGGCCAGCGGGGGAGTGGGGAGGGGGGACAATCGCGCTCGCCGCTCGGGGTCGGTTCAAGGCAACCGTGCCTAGTGTGAGTACACCCTCAGGCTCCAGGGCGATGATCGGCTCAGTTGTTTCCATTTGCGTTGGCTCATGAATCTCGGCAGGCTCAGACTCTCCGTCTGTGGTGGGCTCAGGCAAATGCTCTGTGCAGCAAGGTGATGGCTGGACGGCAAGACGTCAAAAACTCTGTCAGCAAGGTGTATACAGACAGACTGAAGAGACAGGAGACGAAGTTCAAACATAACATTTAATAATAATCCACAAGTTAATCCAAAACTGGGCAGACGAAAACACACCTAAACACACATGTGACTGGACAATGAACACAGAAAAAGGTTGAACTTAATTACACTGACAAATGAGGTAAATTAACGATACACAGCTGAACAGAACAAACTAATGAGATTAGTAACCATGACAACCAAAGAGGAGCAGAAAAAGAACAAAGGAAACCAAGAAACTAATGAAAACAAACTAAAAGTCCATGAAACAGAAACTAATATATTCGTGACACACACAGAAAGCCACCTCCAGACAGTGCGCAAATACTGAATTAAGTTCTATTTAGTGTTTTGTTGCACTTGGACAGTATCCTCGTAAACACAGTCAGTTATGTCTTAAGTGAATGTAAACAGTTGAAAAAGAGAATGTATGTATCATTACGCAGTATTGGATCCATGCCTGCACCTTATAGAAAATGAGTGGGGTGAACTGAAGAGGAGAAGCACCGTCATGGAGCTAGGAATCTGAAGGATCTGGAGAGATTCTGGATGAAGAAATGGTCTGATCTCTTGTCAGGTGTTCTCTAACCTCATCAGGCATTATAGGAGAAAACTCCTATACTATTTTGGCAAATGGAGGTTTGAAAAAGTATTGAATAAAAGGGTACCGTTAATTGTGTCCAATGTGTATTAGAGAAAAACGTTTATTTCATAATGATATTTCCTCCCATTTTAAATTCTTATTCTCCAATGAAAGGTTAGATTTTTGTGATTTTTTTAAAATAAAAGATCAAAAGGATTAACAATGCAGATTTATTTTCATAGCCTTCTTTGATCATATTTACCAAGGGTACCAACAATTCTGACCACGTGTGTATCTGCTGCTGTGTCCTTAACAGAAGACAACGAGAAAAGTTACTCTCTGCTCCTGACTGAATAGCTTAAATAACTTAAGCTTGTAACGTAAATAAATATTAATCTATATTTCATTTATACAGTAAAAATCAATGCAGTGTTACATTTTACATTTGATTACTTTATTCAATTTCCGTACCTGAATACTACAGTTAGACCTACAGTACCTGAAACCTTATGAACAGCACTGTTTATTTTATTTGTATATTTGTTATGTTGCATTTCTTTGTACTATTGCTAACTGTACTATTTTTACTTTTTTGTGGTGGGGCCAGTGAAAATTCTGAAAATGCTTGCAAAAAAAATGGAATATGAAACTTCAGAAGCACCGCAAAGAGGAGTTTTGGTATTTGGTAGTGATTGGATTATCAAAATTTGACAGCACAAAATACAAGAGCAACTACCTGGCTCTAGGTAATTCGGATGTGTCCACCACATGTCTTCATTCAAAGCCTTTTCTGTGCCAAAAACATTTTTAACTAATTGGGAAAACACACTGAAAACATTCTCGTTGAAAAAAAAAACAGGAACCAATGGAAGAGGTGGACAGCATGATCTAGTCACGTGTAGAATGGAGAACACAGTTGACAATGTAAAAGGCCACTGCACTGTATTGCTGGGTCAGGCTTTCATATACAATAGGGAACACACAGTCTTTTAACTGGGACAGGTATATAAAGGTAGTCAAGAGCGAAGAACTGCACATTGAAACAATATCAACTTGTTGACTGTTGACAGACTGATATCATGGGCAGAGTGCATTCATAAAATTTTGATTTACATAAATTGTTACATAACAACTTAAAGGCATAAATTATAATGCTGTCGAATTCCAAATATTCTATTAAATATTCCATCAAATATATCAGGATACATGATCAATAAATTAACAGATGTTTTTAATCATTTGCAGGTCATCTTCTATGAGGACAGGAACTTCCAGGGTTTCATCTTATGAGTGTATGGGCGACTGTGGGGACTTCTCCTCCTACATGAGCCGCTGTCACTCTTGCAGAGTGGAGAGTGGATGTTGGATGATGTATGATCGTCCCAACTACATGGGAAATCAGTATTTCTTTAGGAGAGGAGACTATGCTGATTATATGTCTATGGCCCGGTTTCACAGACAGGGTTATGCCATAGTTCAATTAAGTAGTTTTTAGAAATATGCCTTAGATAAAAACATTACTGGTGTGCATTTTTAGACAAAACAATGAATCTGACATATTTTAAGATCAGTCAGTGCAAGTTTCTTTCAGTTAAAACAGCCCAGACATGCATTTTAGTCTGGGACTAGGCTTAAACCTATTCTATGAAACCGGAGGTATGTTTGGAATGAGCAACTGCATCAGGTCCTGCCGTATGATCCCTATGGTGAGTTGTGAGCATTTTTATGTGCCCATAACAAATCTATGATTTTAAGGGTTTTGCTGGAAAAAAAATCAATACATAGCTTTTTTTTTTTTTTTTTTTATCATTTAAATATCCTTTTTCCTAAAAAACAAACAAACAGATGATCCTTTCAAAATTCTGATTTACAAGAGACATCGCTACACTGTTTTAGATGTGCACATTTGATGTTGACATGGCCGGTTTAACTTTAATATAACAGACTTTTCTTCCATTACAGTACAGGGGATCCTACAGAATGAGGATCTACGAGAGGGAGAACTTCATGGGCCAGATATACGAGCTGACAGATGACTGTGACAGCATCACGGACCTTTACCACATGTCTCACTGCCAGTCCTGCCATGTGATGGACGGCCATTGGCTCTTCTATGAGCAGCCCCACTACAGAGGCAGGATGTGGTACTTCAAGCCTGGAGAGTACAGTAGCTTCAGCAATATGGGTGGCATGAGATTCATGAGCATGAGGCATATCATGGACTCATGGTACTAATATTTTATCATTCTAAAGAATTAATTTCTCTATACAAATTTTTAAAAAGTGTGTCATGAAACTAATTTCAGTGTCATTAATATTTGTATGCTCACAAAAATGCCTCATGAGATAAACGCAACCATGAAATAAAATAAAATTTTATTAAACACTAAATACCTAACAGGCAAGATATGATTTACGTCAGATCTGGAAACTGTAGCAGTTTCAGGGATATGAGAACGAGTGTCATGAGACTTACTGGAGAGGTCAGAGTATGCCAGGTGACTCGGTCTATTGGGAAAAAGGCCAACATAATATCGTCTCTTCTCCAAAATAAAAAACAGAATTCAATCCGTCGTGGATTTCCATGGTGGACTGATGACAGAGACATAATTATTTGTTCATTGTATCACATAAACTAATTAAAGGTACAATTCAGTAATGTTTGACTGGCTCTTTGCCTTCTGTTTGACTTTATACTGACATCTACAGGCCAAACATGGCAGGAAATAGAAATCTCAGAGACAATAATTTTATCTGTTAGTCCATCCATTCTCAATTATTAAGTGTGACTGACACAAATCGGTTAGATATTTGCACAAAATGTCACACCTACCAACATTACTGACAAAAAAGAAAAAAAGAAGAAAAAAATTCAAGACAGTGACCTTGTTCATCAAATAATCAATTTTTTTTTAGTTTAGTTTGCTTCTTTATAGTGACATCAACCAAATATTCCTATACCTTTTGTGGTTTTCAGAAATCAACATCAACTAAAAAAATTACAAATAAATAAAAAATAAGAATAATAATAAACCCTATTTCTCTCATCCATATGGTGCAGTCCCTAAACCTGAATTAATACAGAAAATAACAGTTGTCTAATCTTGAATAAACTCTTACAGTGCTGAAGTCTTATGGGGTTATTCTGATGCAATTTCACAAAACTAAATACTGCAAATACTCTTCTTCATCCCTTGGACTTTCTACTCATGCATGAAGTTTATTAACTGCTTCCACTTCACACTGGAAGTTTATCTTCTTGTTCCCCACATTGTTCTCATACTGCACACAAAATCGATAATATTATTTGCTACAATCTCAACAAATTTTCTTGTTTGCATTTGCAGTGAGCTCTTTCTCTAACTCTCTCAGGTCGTTTCCTGTGTTGCAATGGCATCTTGAACAGAGGAATTTTATGGTGTGATAGCCATAGTTATTGTTTTACCACACTCATCACTTCGAGGCCTGCCGTTTGTCATAGGCTCAGAGGTGTGGGAGCTGCAGATCGCTGCAGTATGTTTTATTGCTCCAATAAGGACTGCTTTGGGCATTTAATTTAGCTTCTTCCTCATTCTGTCTGGATTGTTTTCATATTCTTTTTATGTTTTGTAAAGCATACTGAACCAATGCATTACAATATACATTTAATGTTGTATTGTTATTACTGTTAACCGTTCTGTCAAATTGCAATAATAGCTAATTACGTGAACTCAACATGGAAGCCCCCATCAGGTCCATTAACAATTAAGCCTTTTGGTTTTGTTAAAAAAAAAAAATTTTTTTTAAACTTTCTTCTCCCTTTTAATAAGAAAAAAAATAAATACTGAGTGCACCTTAAATTTAGGGACTGACTGAACTGTACTTTATTTTAGTACCACCTTTTTCTAAAAAAAATTGTGCAATCTACATTTTAAAAATAAGAATCATTGATACGCCTCATGCTCATGAATCTCATGCCACCCATATTGCTCCTGTACTCTCCAGGCCTGAAGTACCACATTCTGCCTCTGTAGTGGGGCTGCTCATAGAAGAGCCCGTGGCCGTCCATCACATGACAGGACTGGCAGTGAGACATGTGGTAGCGAAGTAGTAACGAGACATTTAAAAGGAGTGAATCAGCATCTTAAAGATGTACTATTGTTTTTATTTTTAATGAGCAGTGGTACTTACTCTGCCCATGATGGTAGTGACTGTCCTTTTGGAGCACATCTGTACTGGTATGATAACACTCTGTTTATGTTAACCCTTACATTTATACCTGCCCAAAAATAAAGAATATGTGCCTTCTATTGTGAAAACTCCTGACAAAGCAGCATGGTATAGAGACCATTGAAAGCTGAATAGCTTTTGTAATATGTCAATATAATGGAGTCTCTAGTTTCCAGGTTTATCAGTCTTAAGTAGCCAATAGAGTGGTTTGTGTCTTGGTGTTTCTTTTGTGTTTAAAAAACGAACGACCAAGTGACTTATTGTCAGTCCAAAATTATTTGAGGAGTTCCTCTTCTTCCAATCCATATATCCATTTGGCATTTTTATTAAGTGCAAAATAACTGTTTTCATCTCGCCCGAGCTGCTAGATCAACTTGACAAGATTACTGGCAAATTCAGGTATGGATAAAAGGGGCTCTCATTTCCTTTCCCTGACACATGAGTCTGGGAAAGAAATTTTGTTAGTATGCCACATATATATACATTCATACATGTTTTGAATATATACCTACAAGTTATATACATACACCTAAGCAGCATTTCACTTAAAATTACAAATATAGGGAAAAGGGAAATCAGTGATTTTGACTGAGAGCTGTGTTTATGATGGGTTCAAACAAAGCCCAAATATATCAAACGTCTGTGCTGTCATTTTTTTGGTATTATAACAAACTCCAAACAGAAGAATTTTAATAATGGTATTTTTTTCTAGTGTTAGTAGTTTATTATGTTTAATATTTAAAGCATTATTTAGGGATTAAAAGTCTAACCACAGAACAGATTTAAAAGTCAATAGTAATGCAGTAGCAATAGTGTATTTCAAAATGTCTGAAAACATTATTGTGGAAAGCGTATACGACCTGTAGGTTATGTCAAAATGGACCACAATGAATGCACTCTGAATGCTTCCATACTGATCTGCTGAGTCAGGAGGTTGTCTTCAATCTCAATAGCAAGCACAGTTTTATTCAGTTCGCCGGGTATAAAAGTAAGGGTGAGACCTGGCAGGACGACAGTGCCGTGTAAAAGGAAGAGTATCAAATAATTTTAAAAAATGACTACAGCAGGCATGAGCATGTGCAGGGTAAGTAATGACATCCCTTTCTCTTACTCTAGTAAAATGCAATATGCATACCTAAGAATGCATACCTAAAATTCTTTGTAACCTCATGTTTAATCTCGTCAGGCCGTCTTCTACGAGGACAGGAACTTCCAGGGTCGCTCTTATGAATGTATGGGTGACTGTGCTGATATGTCTCCTTACTTGAGTCGCTGCCACTCTTGCAAAGTGGAAAGTGGCTGCTTCATGATGTACGACCGTCCCAACTACATGGGAAATCAGTATTTCTTTAGGAGGGGAGACTATGCTGATTACATGTCTATGTTTGGCATGAGCGACTGCATCAGATCTTGCCGAATGATCCCTATGGTAAGAGAATAATACATACTTGAATTGCCACAGAACTGGTTGCTAAATGCTCTTCTCGTAAAGAGTACGGGTGTAACCCCGGTGTCCTGGCCAAATTCCATCAACTGGCCCTTGTCAATCATGGCCTCCTAATAATCCCCATCCACTTGATTGGCTCTATCACTCTCTCCTCTCCACCTGTAGCTGGTGTGTGGTGAGCGCACTGGCACCGTTGTACTGTGGCTGCCGTCGCATCATCCAGCCGGATGCTGCACACTGGTGGTGGTTGAGGAGAGACCCCCCC
>NW_015659929.1:1002024-1006834 GCF_001515625.1 Sinocyclocheilus rhinocerous | reverse complement strand
GGATGCTGCACACTGGTGGTGGTTGAGGAGAGAGACCCCTAACCCCCCTCCAACCACACACCCATATGATTGTAAAGCGCTTTGGGTGTACAGTAATACACAATAAAGAGCTATATAAGTGCCTCATTCATTCATTCATTCATGCTCTCACAACAATTTAGCACAAGTTTTACATTTCTGTTTATATATTTGCAGCACAGGGGATCCTTCAGAATGAGGATCTATGAAAGAGAGAACTTCATGGGCCAGATGTACGAGATGATGGATGATTGTGACAACATCATGGACTGTTACCACATGTCTCACTGCCAGTCCTGCCATGTGATGGACGGCCACTGGCTCATGTATGAGCAGCCCCACTACAGAGGCAGGATGTGGTACTACAGGCCTGGAGAGTACAGGAACTTCAGAGATATGGGGGGCATGAGATTCATGAGCACGAGGCGCATCAATGATTCCTTCTATTAAAAAGTAAATTGTATTAATGTGAGAAAATTTGTTACCTGACAATAAAATACTTCTGAACAAATCACTTAGTGGTCAAAAACAATTTTTCTAAGATTGCTAAAATCTTTAGAAATCTTACAACTTCAGTCAATGTTCTTCCAATCAAGTTCCAATCTAATCTTCACTCATTTTGTGTCAGACCATCTTATATATACATAATATATATATTGGTAATATATTATAATATGTCATATATTATATATATTATACATAACAGAATTAGTCAATTATAGCCAATATAACGAATAGTAAATTATTTAAGCGTGCAAAGTTGTAGCAATTCAAGCACAGTTTCCCATTACTTAGTAGGCAGCAATTATAGGTAATTTCATTGAAACCATCTCAGAGCACATCACACACAATCAATTTGCATACATACTGTAGAGCAGTCAATGTCCATAACGTCCTGCATGTGACACATCACATGTGTCGGTAATATTGTGGGGTGGATAATTTTTTTTATAGAATAATTAAAAGGAATATTTCAAGTTTTATCCCAGCCAAGCTCTATCAAACAGTATCTGCTGAATGCTGTTGATTGCCACAAAAAAACATTGACTTGTACCAGATTTCATGTCATACACATGCAGACCTGGGCTTTGTTTCTGTGGAATGAGCTGTGACATAGCCAACGTATCTTGCACTGCACCAGGGCTGTAGCAGTAGGCAAGGCTACTGGGTCATGAACTTGGGCATGGTAAAGGGCACAAAAAATGACAATGCAGACTCATAGCCAGCAACCATTAGATCCAGACTATGAGCTTATAGGCCCATACAAGATCAGCAGTAATTGTAGCTGGAGCATAAATCTCATGAGTAGTAGAAGGTTCTGAGGCTGGAGCAGGCTGTGACCAGAACAGGTTGTGAGCCATGGGCTGGTGAGGCAAGAAAGAAACAATAGGGACAATATAAAAAAAAAAGTTAGACAGAAAGACATGCGAACAAGCTGAAACGGTTGCAAATCCAGGACTATGAACCAAAACATCCAACAGGAACAGTCAAGTTCTCAAAACAAGTCCATTATTTGCCTCATTGAAGGAATTAAAAATTGACTGAGGACATGAGAGGGTACATATTAAAAATATATCTAAAAATGACTGATGTCATCACCAGTAATTTTTTTTAAATATCCTGGATCTGACTGAAATTTGAATTCAGCCAGAAGACACAGGAATACCCTCTGCTCTCTTCACTTATTCCTAAAATTCTCAAAATTAATTCATTCATTTTGGAGTATCTCCAACATAACAAGGCTTGTGGTCTGATGAGTCTTGTTTCCTTTTACATCATGTGGATGGCCATGTACGTGTGTGTCATTTACCTGAGAAAGTGAAGGCATCACGCTCTGGGCCCTCCACCGTCTTGTCGTCGTCCCACAGTGCATATTCTGCTGAAAAACCCTGGGTCTGGCCATTCATGCGGACATAAATTTGACACGTTACTTACCTAAACATTGTTGCAGACCAAGTAGACCCCTTCATGACAATGGTGTTCCCTAGTGGAAGTGGCCTCTTTCAGCAGGATAATGCACGCTGCACACATTGTTCAGGAATGGTTTGAGGAACATGATAAAGTGTTCAAGGTTATGTTGGCGCCAATAGCCTTCTGGACACCATCAAATTATGCTTTTAGTCGGCGCTTTTTGCTCTTAGCCATGGTTTTTGCCATCAGCGCCGTTCCAGCGTGCTTCGGCCTGCACGCCCGCTGCTACTTAACCACGATGAGAAGAAAAAACATCTAGTCTCGTTACTTCCTTTTATTCTTTTACTTCAGTTTATTTTCTTTCCGTTGAGAGTTTCGTGTTCTGAGTTAAGTTTTGCCACAAAGCTGATTGCGCTCACATCAAAACTTCAACCAGCCCACATCTCCGCATCTTCAGCCAACACCCAACCATTGGCTTCCTAAGATGCCACTTTGAAAGACTACTGGACTTCCAGCCAATCAACAAACTTGGGAAACCCCTTTCTGCATGAGGACAACAAGGGAACCCCCTAAACAATCAAAGCAACCTCCAAATCCTAGCTGAACTGGTACATTTAATATAAATTTTAACCTCATTGAGGAACTCAATGCGAGGATTAATTAAGTGATTGATGGTTGTTCAGGTCTATGCAATTGCACATATTGCTATAAACTTGGGATTTCACATTTTCACTCTCTCAAACTAATTTTTTCCTCACTTTCTCTCTTTCTACAACTTGTATGAATGCGTGTGTTCATGTGTTAGATTAGTTTATATGTCTTAGATTTATCCAATAAAGCCTTATTTATATTGAAAAGAGAAGTATCTTGTGTTTTGTGCTTACAAGTTAATGTCTTAAACTGCCGATCTTGTTACTGTGCTAATAAATAGTGTTTTCACTATATTTTGGATATTAATATCCATGCAGACTTGATGTTGTACAGCCTGTTCAGTGAATTACGGGCCAATTCAGTTGATCAGCTGTAAAACAGTGATTCTGTCCAAATTCCCTATAAAATCATAAATGATTCCTTTCGAGCTAAATTGACCTGTTTCCCTTACAGTGGTGAATCTTGATGCACTGACTCCAGCTTCAGTCCACTACTTGTGAAGCTCTCCCAAGTGTTTGAATCGGCTTTGCTTGACAGTATTCTCAAGCTTGCGGTCATCCCTGTTGCTTGTGCACATTTTCCTACCCAATTTCCTCCTTCCAGTCAACTTTGCATTTAATATGCTTTGATACAGCACTCTGTGAACAGCCACTCCTTTCAGTAATGACCTTCTGTGACTTACCCTCTTTGTGGAGGGTGTCAATGATTGTCTTCTGGACCATTGCCAAGTCAGCAGTCTTCCCCATTATTGTGGTTTCACAGAACAAGATACCCGGAATGTATACTGTAGGGATGGTCATTTAATGAAACTCAAATATAAATATTATAATATTTTGAGATACTGGATTTTTGACTTTCATGAGCTGTAAGCTCTAATCATCAAAATTAAAACAAAAAAAACTTTTGAAATGTTTTACTTTACATGTAATGAATCTAGAATATATGAAAGTTTCACTTTTTGAAGTAAGTTACAAAAAATATATAACTTTTTCACAAAACTCTTTTTTTTTTAGATGCACTGATAGGTGCACTGATAGGTATATATATATATATATATATATATATATATATACACACACACACAGTGGGGAAAATAACTATTTGACCCCCTGCTGATTTTGTAAGTTTACTTACAAAGAAATGAAAGGTCTATAATTTTATGATAGGTTTATTTTAACAGATAGAACCAGAATATCAGCCAAAATAATAATAATAATAAAAAACACATTATACAAAGGTTATAAATTGACTTAGTATACTTGGTGGAGAAACCCCTATTGGCAAGCACAGAGACATTTCTTGTATTTGCTCACCATGTTTGCACACATCTCAGGAGGGATTTGGTCCACTCCTCTTTACAGATCCTCTCTAATAAATCCTTACGTTTTCTTGGCTGTCACTTAGCAGCTCGAAGTTTCAGCTCCCTCCACATATTTTCTTTAGGATCAAAGGTCTGGAGACTGGCTAGACTACTCCTTGACCTTAATGTGCTTCTTCTTGAGACACTCCTTTGCTGCCTTGGCAGTATGTTTTGGGTCATTGTCATGCTGACCCATCCATGACCCATCTCCAGTATTCTGGCTGAGGGAAGGAGGTTCTCATCCAAGATTTTACGGTACATGGCTCCATCCATCGGCCCCTCAATGTGGTGAAGTCATCCTAAACCCTTAGCAGAGAAACAGCCCCAAAGCATAATGTTTCCACCTCTGTGCTTGACTATAGGGATGGTGTTCTTGAGATTATAGTCAGCATTTCTCTCCCTCCAAACACGGTGAGTTGAGTTGATGCCAAAGAGCTCAATTTTGGTCTCATCTGACCACAGCACTTTCTCCCAATCCTTCTCTGAATCATTTAGATGTTCACTGGCAAACTTCAGATATGCCTGTACATGTGCCTTCTTGGGTTTCTCCATATATTACATCCAGTGGGTCATACTACAAGATAAACAGTGCTTGCAAACTGTTAAAAGGCATTCTCTGCTCTGCCATGTTATGTCTCCCTCAACTGTTCCACTATCTTCCACATCCTTTTTTAAAAACAAGATAACCATCAACAATCAATGCCCAAAACCACAAATTATCAATTGTTCTACTTTATAAAAGCTAAAAACTCTATTGACAAAGTTTAAACATTTGATTGAGAGCTCTTTTCATAACAGCAATATCAGAATATCAATATCTGCTATGAGTGCTAGCAAGAGTCACTCTGTTCCTAACACTCAAACAAGAAA
>NW_015659929.1:993062-1001649 GCF_001515625.1 Sinocyclocheilus rhinocerous | reverse complement strand
CATCCCAGTTCACTGCGCCATAAACCCCTCACTGCCAGCCTTGTCTTAGTTCTTCTCACTGTCATTAAGGTGTTTGTCTCTGTAAATGTGTTGTTTTCAGTGTTGTCACTGGTCTTCACCTTGTCTACATTGTCACGATCAAGCATACTACCTATCATTCATTGTTTGTACTTGAACCCATCATGCAGAAAGGAAATTTCATTTTTGATATTTGAAATTAAGACCTCAGTATACATATAAATAACTGCTAAGTGGTATATTGAATAGTCATGATATATCTGCATTGATTCTGCTGGCTGGAGATATAAAATGAATAAATATCATATTAGTGGACATTATTAATTTAAGCATTGTATAGGAAGCATTTGTTTATGGCATCATTTTCCTTTAAAATACATTGTAAAAACCCTAAGCTTTTTAAAAATCTAAGGTCCTTTTTTGTTCAATTCTCTGCTTGGAAAAAAAGCAGCAGCAGGGACTCTGGCTAAATGTGTATTGATGTGAATCTCATTTGACAGTTTGAACTATAAGGGCAGGGCTGTATCTACGCCCCTTCTTTGCTCTCCCAAGACCCGAAGTGATGTCTAGCACTGGATATTGGGTATTTGACTCCAAACCTAAACCTCTTTTTAATGAGCTTGAGTTCTTTGACTATACTAAAATCTAGCAGTCTCTGCACTCTGACTGCCTCTTATTCCCTCTCACTGGGGTTTTTCCAGCATTTGCTGGTCTTGCATCTAATTCTAGACAACAATCATGCCATACCTCATGTCCCAACCATTATCAGATCCACTTTTTGTCTTTCCATCTTCTCATTCCACTCCATGTTCATGGTGGCTCTTTAAATGGCTGTGATATTCTGTGCCATATGGCTTCTTTGCACATTATTGCTGTATATTGTTTCTTTCTGGGCTCTAGCTGAAAGGTTTGTATTGGCATGCATGCAATACTGACTGCTTGTAGAATTAACACTGCAATCCGATGGCTTCTCTCTCTCTCTGTTACCTAATCCAGAGACTGTCTATTTCATGGCAGCTCCTCAAAATGAACCTCACTCTTAGGACCTTGGCCATTGCCATCAAAATTTCAAAGGATTGAGAATATGAAACTCTGCCGTCTTCTGGCAGTATTGTAATTTAATAATTTAAATTAATAAATCTAATGACCGGGAGAGAGAGATGCATAATTATGTACAAAAATTGCCTTGGATTAAATATTTCACTGAAAGTTTTTATTTAGTTATTTAGATTTTTTGTTTTCTTTAGATAAAATGAGGATTTATTTTTTTTCCCCTTTCAATTAAATGTTTTGTTTTCATTTTTTTTATTTGATTTTATTTTTAATTTTACAGCTAGTATATTTAGATTTATTAATAGGGTACAGACACATCCTATTTGTTTGTTTTTTTCAGCTTTCTTTTTTAAAGCTGGTTTTGTCCACAGCTGAGGAACGTACCAAAGATTCAAGATCATGTCACAATTGAAAGGAATAGTTCAGCCCAACATGAAGCTTTTGCCAATTACTCACCCTCATGTCATTCCAAATATGCTGAAAGAAAATAGTTTTTTTTTTTTTTTTAAAGAATTGTCATATGGGTATTTTAACCATGGTCTGTCAGGTTTTACCCAAAAAATCTATATGGATAATTTGCTATATACCAGGCAGAGGTGGACAAAGTACACAAATCAAATACTTGATTAAAACTACAGATACCCTATTAAAATATTACTCCAGTAAAAGTATTAAGGACTCTTTTTCAATTTTACATGGCTAAAAGTACAAAAGTACCTGACTTTTAATGTACTTAAGTATTAAAATAATTTAATTAAAAGGTACTGATCGATGAACAATGCTTAAATACATTTTTATTTAAATATACTTCATCCTACAATAAGGAAGATGGATGAAGACATTAAATGTATTGATCTGCAAATAAGAATAAAAAATAATTACCAAAACATGCATATCAATAATTACATACAGAAATCCTGCATATCAAAACATTAAACTTCAATATACTAAAATTTCAGTTTAAGCTACTAATAATTCAAGTGCTCAAACAAAAAAAAAAAAAAAAAAAATATATATATATATATATATTAAAGTTGACATTAAAAAGAAACATAATAAAAATACAGGTTTGTTAACTTCCTATACAGGCCCAGGTTACAAAAGCATATTTAGTAAAACCTGTATTTTGGCTGTTTAGAGTGTGGTCTTACCACTGGAATTGCTTTACAAGCAGAAATTTCTAATATTCTCCACCACAAGGCTTGAAATAATAACCCTTTCAGGTCTGTAGTAGCGAACTGTACAACTCACTACACCATGCAGCTGACTAAGGCCTATTTAAACAATAGGAATACAAATTCTTTCAGAGTCCATATAGTATAAATAAGGCAGCAGGCTGTCATTACAGTAGTGAATTTGGAATAACCACAACTGCAACCATGCACGGAAAGGTAAGCCAAGATCAAAGAATAACACATTCTCAACATCTTACTAAACGACATGATTTTTTGCTTTTCTGATTTTCTTCTCTAACTGATATAAAACAAAACTCTGCAATTTCAATACAACAAATTGTTTTTTGAAGATTCAATTGGATATCATGTTGGGTAATGTTGTTGATAAACAGTAATTTAGTTAATGCTGAACATTTTATGTTTGTCTCAGGTCATCTTCTACGAGGACAGGAACTTCCAGGGTCGCTCTTATGAGTGTATGAGCGACTGTGGTGACTTCTCCTCCTACATGAGCCGCTGTCACTCTTGCAGAGTGGAGAGTGGATGCTGGATGATGTATGATCGCCCCAACTACATGGGAAATCAGTATTTCTTTAGGAGAGGTGACTATGCCGATTACATGTCTATGTTTGGAATGAATGACTGCATCAGGTCCTGCCGTATGATCCCCATGGTAAGTTCCACAAACATTTTGCATTTGTAATAAATGAACTTCATTTTATTTTTTTAATCCAAATTCAGAATAGATACTATAAACTACTAAAACTAGATCACCCATTGACAACTTCTTTACTACAGTACAAGGGATCCTACAGAATGAGGATCTACGAGAGGGAGAACTTCATGGGTCAGATGTACGAGATGATGGATGATTGTGACAGCACCATGGACCGTTACCGCATGTCTCACTGCCAGTCCTGCCATGTGATGGACGGCCACTGGCTCTTCTATGAGCAGCCCCACTACAGAGGCAAAATGTGGTACTTCAAGCCTGGAGAGTACAGGAGCTTTAGTAATATGGGTGGCATGAGATTCATGAGCATGAGACGTATCATGTATTCCTGGTACTAGAGTTCTAAAGGGTCAATAAAATAATCTCTCTACAACACTAAACATTTGTTTTGAACATTCTTTATTGCAAATATTTGATTTGTATTAATCAATAATCCACATAAAAATATCCAATCAAATAAATACTGTAAAATACAAAAAGAGATAAAAGAACAAAATGTTATTCAAGTTATGAGTACAACCAAGCTAGGCATAATAGTTAAGTCCATTTGAATAATATTACTGAAACATTTGTGTGATTAAATTTGGATCAATTCTGACATGACTTGTGAATTATAAAACTTTTTAATCACTGCTGAACCAAAACACCTCAGATCTATGCTCTTGTGGAAGTCCAAAAACGTTTGCCTGAAACGCAAGAACCAACCTCATTTTCTTTTTACCATACTCATACAGAGCTCGAAATTAAATTTTTTACTCAGTAGTATTGGTGTTCCCAACTTAAACTTAGGAGCACCGACAAAAATTTAGGAGTACCCCCTGAAAATTAAGGAGCACCGCAACTGCCAATTGAGTGGAACAGCCAACAACATCCTGACGAAAACAAAAACTTCAACAATTGAAACTGATCCTGAATTCTTTGCTACACACTTGTACTACACATAATATTTTAAGCAAGAGACAAGAAAGAATGAAAATACGAGCACATGAACAAGATGTTTATTTGATCTATAACAGGCCGAACTCTCTGTAGTAGGGCTGCAACTAACGATTATTTTGATAGTCGACAGGAACTTCCAGGGTCGCTCTTATGAGTGTATGGGCGACTGTGGTGACTTCTCCTCCTACATGAGCCGCTGTCACTCTTGCAGAGTGGAGAGTGGATGCTGGATGATGTATGATCGCCCCAACTACATGGGAAATCAGTATTTCTTTAGGAGAGGTGACTATGCCGATTACATGTCTATGTTTGGAATGAATGACTGCATCAGGTCCTGCCGTATGATCCCCATGGTAAGTTCCACAAACATTTTGCATTTGTAATAAATGAACTTCATTTTATTTTTTTAATCCAAATTCAGAATAGATACTATAAACTACTAAAACTAGATCACCCATTGACAACTTCTTTACTACAGTACAAGGGATCCTACAGAATGAGGATCTACGAGAGGGAGAACTTCATGGGTCAGATGTACGAGATGATGGATGATTGTGACAGCACCATGGACCGTTACCGCATGTCTCACTGCCAGTCCTGCCATGTGATGGACGGCCACTGGCTCTTCTATGAGCAGCCCCACTACAGAGGCAAAATGTGGTACTTCAAGCCTGGAGAGTACAGGAGCTTTAGTAATATGGGTGGCATGAGATTCATGAGCATGAGACGTATCATGTATTCCTGGTACTAGAGTTCTAAAGGGTCAATAAAATAATCTCTCTACAACACTAAACATTTGTTTTGAACATTCTTTATTGCAAATATTTGATTTGTATTAATCAATAATCCACATAAAAATATCCAATCAAATAAATACTGTAAAATACAAAAAGAGATAAAAGAACAAAATGTTATTCAAGTTATGAGTACAACCAAGCTAGGCATAATAGTTAAGTCCATTTGAATAATATTACTGAAACATTTGTGTGATTAAATTTGGATCAATTCTGACATGACTTGTGAATTATAAAACTTTTAATCACTGCTGAACCAAAACACCTCAGATCTATGCTCTTGTGGAAGTCCAAAAACGTTTGCCTGAAACGCAAGAACCAACCTCATTTTCTTTTTACCATACTCATACAGAGCTCGAAATTAAATTTTTTACTCAGTAGTATTGGTGTTCCCAACTTAAACTTAGGAGCACCGACAAAAATTTAGGAGTACCCCCTGAAAATTAAGGAGCACCGCAACTGCCAATTGAGTGGAACAGCCAACAATGCTGAGTCAGGAGGTTGTCTTCAATCTCAATAGCAAGCACAGTTTTATTCAGTTCGCCGGGTATAAAAGTAAGGGTGAGACCTGGCAGGACGACAGTGCCGTGTAAAAGGAAGAGTATCAAATAATTAAAAAAAATGACTACAGCAGGCATGAGCATGTGCAGGGTAAGTAATGACATCCCTTTCTCTTACTCTAGTAAAATGCAATATGCATACCTAAGAATGCATACCTAAAATTCTTTGTAACCTCATGTTTAATCTCGTCAGGCCGTCTTCTACGAGGACAGGAACTTCCAGGGTCGCTCTTATGAGTGTATGGGCGACTGTGGTGACTTCTCCTCCTACATGAGCCGCTGTCACTCTTGCAGAGTGGAGAGTGGATGCTGGATGATGTATGATCGCCCCAACTACATGGGAAATCAGTATTTCTTTAGGAGAGGTGACTATGCCGATTACATGTCTATGTTTGGAATGAATGACTGCATCAGGTCCTGCCGTATGATCCCCATGGTAAGTTCCACAAACATTTTGCATTTGTAATAAATGAACTTCATTTTATTTTTTTAATCCAAATTCAGAATAGATACTATAAACTACTAAAACTAGATCACCCATTGACAACTTCTTTACTACAGTACAAGGGATCCTACAGAATGAGGATCTACGAGAGGGAGAACTTCATGGGTCAGATGTACGAGATGATGGATGATTGTGACAGCACCATGGACCGTTACCGCATGTCTCACTGCCAGTCCTGCCATGTGATGGACGGCCACTGGCTCTTCTATGAGCAGCCCCACTACAGAGGCAAAATGTGGTACTTCAAGCCTGGAGAGTACAGGAGCTTTAGTAATATGGGTGGCATGAGATTCATGAGCATGAGACGTATCATGTATTCCTGGTACTAGAGTTCTAAAGGGTCAATAAAATAATCTCTCTACAACACTAAACATTTGTTTTGAACATTCTTTATTGCAAATATTTGATTTGTATTAATCAATAATCCACATAAAAATATCCAATCAAATAAATACTGTAAAATACAAAAAGAGATAAAAGAACAAAATGTTATTCAAGTTATGAGTACAACCAAGCTAGGCATAATAGTTAAGTCCATTTGAATAATATTACTGAAACATTTGTGTGATTAAATTTGGATCAATTCTGACATGACTTGTGAATTATAAAACTTTTTAATCACTGCTGAACCAAAACACCTCAGATCTATGCTCTTGTGGAAGTCCAAAAACGTTTGCCTGAAACGCAAGAACCAACCTCATTTTCTTTTTACCATACTCATACAGAGCTCGAAATTAAATTTTTTACTCAGTAGTATTGGTGTTCCCAACTTAAACTTAGGAGCACCGACAAAAATTTAGGAGTACCCCCTGAAAATTAAGGAGCACCGCAACTGCCAATTGAGTGGAACAGCCAACAACATCCTGACGAAAACAAAAACTTCAACAATTGAAACTGATCCTGAATTCTTTGCTACACACTTGTACTACACATAATATTTTAAGCAAGAGACAAGAAAGAATGAAAATACGAGCACATGAACAAGATGTTTATTTGATCTATAACAGGCCGAACTCTCTGTAGTAGGGCTGCAACTAACGATTATTTTGATAATCGATTAGTTGGCCGATTAGTTTTCTTTTTCTTTTTCCGATTAATCGATTAATCGGATCTTCTTCTTTCTTTCTTTCTTTTTTTGACAAAAAACACTTATTCTGCCCACGCTAATGCGTTAGGTTAAAGCTTAAAATAAAGAATTCTCAAGTTTTGTGCAGCTTGGATCACGTACTTCTCCCGCAGCATCTCATTCTGTTTCCTCCACTATTTTTAGATGCATTTTGTCCATAATGCGCTATTCAGTGCTGTAATTTGACGTGACCGGCTGAAGTTGGACGTGCACTGTGGGCAGACCCGACTAATCGATAATGAGAATCGTTGTCGATTATGTTCATTATCGATAATAATCGATTTTATCGATTAGTTGTTGCAGACCTACTCTGTAGCTAATTAAAATTAGAGGCAACCACTGCATTTTAATCACGATCCAAACAAAGATGCTACATGAGCAGTTTCTGATTTAAATTAGATTGTATGATTTCAAAATCTGAAGCAAAATCAGAATGCTCTGATTTCAGCTTTGTAAAATTATGCTATATAAAATTAGGGCTGCCCCCTAATAGTCGACTAACCATTAGTCGACCAGAAGAGGCTTGGTCGACCAAAATTTTGTTAGTCGCAGAAAATAATTTTCAAAATCCACAGGCGAAGTCAAGCAGTTTGTGACGGACAGATCATTAACTGGTCTGTGGTAATAAAGTACATCGGGCAGGACATCCAAATGCTCACCTATCATTCATCGACCTCAAATATGGCTTATCATCTGAAATATGTGAGTATTAGAAACTTTACATGGCCGCTCAATCTGATGTTAACCTAGAAAAATGTGTGCTGTTCAAGTGTCTGTGCGGAGTGTGGAAGCTGAACAGTAGCGCTCACTGCAGGACAGATGGAGGCGCCGGTGCGCTCACTTGCTCTTAAAATATTCCGTCATTTTTGGTCATACAGATAAAAGTAATACATGTTTTGAATCTGACAGACTCTGTGACTCTGTTTGAAAGACTGTTTGAAAGACTCTGCGTTTATTTTTGTGCACTCACAATAACAACAAAACATTGCGCTTTTGTAAAATAATGAAAGCAAGCATGCGCTTTCTGGTGTCTCGTTCTTTGTAAACTTCAGCGCGAAACTCTGTGTATACTTGCCTTACAGATATGAAAAACATATCTATAAAGAGCGAAATGTCTACTTTCAAATGAACCAATTCAAATGGAAAACAATATTATCAGATTATGTAATCCATATGAAACATGCATACAGGCACATCACTACTGCAGAGATGACAAATCAGTGTCGCAGACTTCATCTCTTAAAGCTAAAAACAAATAAAGCACTAGTGTAACAATAAATTATTAAAATGTTAATGCATTCTCCTTACTGTTTTTCCCTGACACATTCATAATCATTACTTCTGCCGGTGTGCTGTGGCAAGCTTTATGCATGTGCTTGAGCGCTTATTAGGCTATGTAGGCAATTAAAGTCTCAATATAATGATTTAAATGGTTTATCAATAAATGTGTGATTAGTTGACTAATGCTTAAAATGAACGACTACTAGTCAACCAGAAAAATCTTTAATCGAGGGCAGCCCTACATAAAATATATCTGCACGACACAAAAACAGCAGACGGACTGCAAAAGAATTCAAATTCACTCCCTAACAGAAGTGGCGCTTATGGAACAGCAGCAATACAGCTTTACTTGGTTACTGCTGTACGCAAAGCAGCTTATAAATACTACTTTAATATGCATTAT
>NW_015659929.1:986537-992940 GCF_001515625.1 Sinocyclocheilus rhinocerous | reverse complement strand
TAATGCGCTATTCAGTGCTGTAATTTGACGTGACCGGCTGAAGTTGGACGTGCACTGTGGGCAGACCCGACTAATCGATAATGAGAATCGTTGTCGATTATGTTCATTATCGATAATAATCGATTTTATCGATTAGTTGTTGCAGACCTACTCTGTAGCTAATTAAAATTAGAGGCAACCACTGCATTTTAATCACGATCCAAACAAAGATGCTACATGAGCAGTTTCTGATTTAAATTAGATTGTATGATTTCAAAATCTGAAGCAAAATCAGAATGCTCTGATTTCAGCTTTGTAAAATTATGCTATATAAAATTAGGGCTGCCCCCTAATAGTCGACTAACCATTAGTCGACCAGAAGAGGCTTGGTCGACCAAAATTTTGTTAGTCGCAGAAAATAATTTTCAAAATCCACAGGCGAAGTCAAGCAGTCTGTGACGGACAGATCATTAACTGGTCTGTGGTAATAAAGTACATCGGGCAGGACATCCAAATGCTCACCTATCATTCATCGACCTCAAATATGGCTTATCATCTGAAATATGTGAGTATTAGAAACTTTACATGGCCGCTCAATCTGATGTTAACCTAGAAAAATGTGTGCTGTTCAAGTGTCTGTGCGGAGTGTGGAAGCTGAACAGTAGCGCTCACTGCAGGACAGATGGAGGCGCCGGTGCGCTCACTTGCTCTTAAAATATTCCGTCATTTTTGGTCATACAGATAAAAGTAATACATGTTTTGAATCTGACAGACTCTGTGACTCTGTTTGAAAGACTGTTTGAAAGACTCTGCGTTTATTTTTGTGCACTCACAATAACAACAAAACATTGCGCTTTTGTAAAATAATGAAAGCAAGCATGCGCTTTCTGGTGTCTCGTTCTTTGTAAACTTCAGCGCGAAACTCTGTGTATACTTGCCTTACAGATATGAAAAACATATCTATAAAGAGCGAAATGTCTACTTTCAAATGAACCAATTCAAATGGAAAACAATATTCTCAGATTATGTAATCCATATGAAACATGCATACAGGCACATCACTACTGCAGAGATGACAAATCAGTGTCGCAGACTTCATCTCTTAAAGCTAAAAACAAATAAAGCACTAGTGTAACAATAAATTATTAAAATGTTAATGCATTCTCCTTACTGTTTTTCCCTGACACATTCATAATCATTACTTCTGCCGGTGTGCTGTGGCAAGCTTTATGCATGTGCGTGAGCGCTTATTAGGCTATGTAGGCAATTAAAGTCTCAATATAATGATTTAAATGGTTTATCAATAAATGTGTGATTAGTTGACTAATGCTTAAAATGAACGACTACTAGTCAACCAGAAAAATCTTTAATCGAGGGCAGCCCTACATAAAATATATCTGCACGACACAAAAACAGCAGACGGACTGCAAAAGAATTCAAATTCACTCCCTAACAGAAGTGGCGCTTATGGAACAGCAGCAATACAGCTTTACTTGGTTACTGCTGTACGCAAAGCAGCTTATAAATACTACTTTAATATGCATTATCATGAACAGATTTGATGTAGGCTTTTATTTCCATTAAACATTGATCAACGCATATGCAGGACTCAAAATTTAATCTGTGTAACCTCAAAAATATATGTGTGTGAGTGCAAATAACTGTTGTGTTGCGACCTATTTTAATTTCGATACAAAACATTTGCTAATTACCGCACAGTATGTGCCTGCTGTGAGCTGATACAAGACTGGTACACCATTCTATCCAACATTACATAACCAATTTCATCTTTACATTCTTTTAAAGGGGTCATCGGATGCAAAATTCACTTTTACATGTTGTTTGAACTGAAATATGTCTTGGCAGTGTGTGTGTATACAACTACCCTATAATGATAAAAATCCACCCAGTGTTTTTTTTAAAAATCCCAATAAATCATAAGGACTTTCTCAGATCAAGCTGTTTACAGATTCTTGGCAAAGTGACGTAGCTTTGCCCAGGCCCCTCCCATGTATGTTGACGGACACTGGCGTTTCAGCATAGACCTGCCCTGAGTGAGCTGTAAACAGTCCGCCATTGTTTCGAGAATGTCTCCTAGGTGTTTGAAGTGTTTTGTTGTTGGATGTAATAATGAACATAGTAGTCGCCATTTACTCCTGACCATAGGCGATTTTCTCTTTAATACAGATGATGCCAATGTATTTTTCGATGAGTTGCTATGTTAGCAATAATAACGTTACCTGCTTGACGAAAAAGGTTGCCAGGTTTTTTACAACAAAACCCTCCCAATTGCTACCCAAAACTAGCCCAAACTAACCACGTTCCGGGGGCTAAAATATACGTTATTGGGGTCGCTTCAACCCGCGGACATGAAAAGACCCACGGCAACAGTGATAAAGTAGCCCAATTCCACGAGAAAACCGCGGACTTGGTAACACTGTGACGGATTCAACGGACACGAGTGCTGTCTCGGCACGACCACAACAACTTGACGTTGTCTAATTTGGCACGGTCTCCCTGCTGCACTAATAGTAGTAAGGCTTTCCTCTGTGTATACATAACCTTACAATTACAATTTTAGCTGTATTATTTGTGTCCGCTTTAAAAATCGCTTTTGAGAAATTTTATGTTTATTGTCCTCCCCAACTGTTAGACTAAATTTATGCCCCTGCTCCTTACATCTGAGCCGCTGAGGTGGATTACTTTTGTTTTTGAAGGGAATGCGCCCGCTGATCTACCTAAATGCATTTTGTTTGCACGATTAAATTTACATTTTACTGACACAAAGTTCCAATGATTTGCAGCAGTCGCTTTGTTGCATCCACTACACTACATTAAGGTTGCCTTTGTAGAGGGTTTATAAAGGTGTTTGTTTAATGACTAATGAATCTTTTATGAATGCATTTTAAATAGTTTTTGAGCAGTTATAACCGCATGAATAAGAATGGTGAATTTAATGCAAGAATGGAAGAGAGGGACTGGGTGAGCAGTAGCTCATTATCATTTAAAGGGCCATGCACCGAAACGGGTCGCTGGGAACAGAGCTGTTTTTGACAAGGTAAAAAGGGTGTTGTTTTACACTACCATTGAGAAATTTTAACCGAAGTATGTTACAGACTTTTCATGAAGACCCTAAAGAATCATACCAACTTGTGGAAGATGGTCATCCAATGAATTAATATGAGCTGTCAGACACTCTGGACTCTGTTATCATGTGACAGGGAGCTAACTCGGAACTGGTCGGTTTTTGTTCCAAAAGCTAACCTCTACAGAGGCCAGAGACGGTGAAGACGGATGCGAAGAGGAGAAAACACTGCAGCAGGCAGAGCAAGATCACTGCTTGCGATGAGCGAAATATTAGAAGAAAAGCTTAAATATTGAATTGGGAGTCTGGGTTTATACGAATGTATCTCTGATTTCTCTCAGATTTCATCAAAAATATCTTAATTTGTGTTCCAAAGATGAACTAAGGTCTTAGGTAATTAATGACAGAATTTTCACTTTTGGGTGAACTATCCCTTTAAGTCTTGTGGGATAAGTTATTCCTGTATACCTGTAAACTGGGTCGGCCTTTCTGGGATGGTACTCAAATGGTTCAGGTCATAATTAGAAGAGAGAGGTTATTATGTGAGTATAGGAGAGCATAAGTCTAAGTGGACGTCCATGACATGCGGAGTCCCACAAGGCTCAATTCTTGCACCGCTCTTGTTTAGCCTGTATATGCTCCCACTAAGTCAAATAATGAGAAAGAACCAAATTGCCTATCACAGCTATGCTGATGATACCCAGATTTACCTAGCCTTATCACCAAATGACTACAGACCCATTGACTCCCTCTGCCAATGCATTGATGAAATTAACAGTTGGATGTGCCAAAATTTTCTTCATTCTTTCTATCTTTCTTTCGCAAAGAGGGCGCAGCTCTAATAGAAGCTGGTAATTTGTTCCATAGACTAGGACCAGCAACAGCGAAGGCTCGATCACCTCTGCAATGGAACCTCGATCTAGGAACAGAGAGGAGACCAAAATTACTGGATCTTAGTGACCTATTTGGTTTATAAGTAAAGATTGCCTCGGAGAGATATGATGGGGCTTGATTATGCAGAGATTTAAAAACAAAAGTTAAAATTTTAAAAGTAATTCTAAATTTGACTGGTAACCAGTTTAGTGAAATAAGAATGGGCGAGATGTGATCGAACCTCCGTCTGCCTGTCAGCAACCTTGCAGCAGCATTTTGGACCATCTGTAAACGCATTATAGAGGACTGACTTATACCATAGTATAGTGAATTACAGTAATCTAAACGACATAGAACAAACAAGTGAATAATCTGTTCAAACTGTTTAACAGAGAGTAAAGATTTTACTTTTATGCTGCAAGGGAAAATACAGTATCATCCGCGTATAGGTGGGAGGACACTCCATACTTCTCAAAGATGGCACCCATCGTTAGCATAAATATAGAAAATAAAACTGGGGCAAGAATTGAGCCCTGTGGCACCCCACAAGCAAGTGGGCGTGAGGACGAACTATGTTGGCCAATGGAAACACTAAAATGTATGTTTGTTAAAAAGGATTGAAACCATTTCAACACCTTGCCCTGTAACCCAACACAGCTCTCCAACCTGGAAATCAAGATTTTGTGGTCAACCATATCAAATGCAGAGCTTAAGTCTAAAAGCACCAAAGCCACAGCATTCCCTTTATCTGTTTCTAGTAAAATATAATGTACAACTTTTAAAAGTGCAGTTTCCGTGCTGTGTTGAGACATAAAACCCGATTGGAATTTTTCACAAATATTATTTGACATCAAATGGGACTGCAGCTGGGTCAACACAATTTTCTCAAGACACTTAGGCCTAAAATTATTAATATTCGAAGAATCAAGATTGGGCCTCTTTAATAATGGAGTTACTGTAGCTGTTTTTAGGCAGTCAGGAACAACCCCAGTAATTAGACTAGCGTTAAAAATAGTTCAAAGATCATGTCCAATGGTATTGAAAATCTGTTTTAGAAATATAGATGGAATGATTTCTTGAGAAGATGAAGTTGATCTTAGATGTTCAACAATGCCTTTAAAGGATTCAAAAGCAACAGGCTGAAAATCGCTCCACAGTATCGGACCGCTTGATCTCTCATGTTGAAAAGAGTTCCCCAAGGGCAGGTTAGATCTTAATTGAACGATTTTCTCATTAGCACTTTGAATTACCATTGTGTACAAAATGTGCTATGTAAATAAACTTGCCTTGCCTTGTATGCATAGGTTAGTACCGACCCAAAGTGGTGCAAGGAAGGACAACCAGTGAACATGGGTCATGGGCACCCAGGGCTCACTAATGCATGGGAAGTGAAGGCTAGCCTGTCTGGTCTGATCAGACAGAATAGCTACACTGTAAAAAATGTACCGTAGAATTTACAGGATGTTACTGGCAAAAAAGTTGCCAATAAAATTTTGTAAAAATGATGTTAATTGCTGTAAAATGGATTACAGTATAATATTGCAAAGTAAATGACAGTTAATTGCTGTATGTGAATTGCTGTAGTATTTTTACAGTAACATTGAATTAAACTTGTAGTTTATTTTACAGCAATATTTTGTAATCTCACTAAAGTACAGTATTTACCTGGCAACTAAATTTGCCAATAAAATCCTGTAAATACCCCTAAATCCAAGATGATGTTTTAATAATTTAACAATGAAAATGCTGCAAAGAATAATTTTAACAGTAAATTTTAAACTGTAAAACACGGATTTAAATGCATTATCTTAATACTTTTACAAATGAATAAAAACCAAGTCAAAGATGTTGCAAATAAATATTTATTAAAACTGGCAGAAAGACATTGCAAGGCTTTTACTGGTAAAAATAAAAATGTCAGTCTTTTAACCATTTAGAATATTCCTGCAAAAGACAATTTAATAAATACATACTGAAAGTCCATCAACTTTCTGAGATGAGCACACACATGAGGGTTGTCCCTCTTCTCTAAGACCTTTCCACTTGTTTTGCTTTATGTATTCGTCTTGTATCCAGTGAGTGTTGTGATTCCAACAAAACACCTGCACATAAAAACAAGCAGAAGCTTTAGAATGAAGTTCAGTATTGAATGAAACTAGCTCAATAAAATGAATGTAAAAATGCCATTTATACAATACAATCAGCATTTGCCAGTACTGAAACTAAATAAGTAACCTTTTTCACGAATGAAATTACTCAAGTAAAACATGTTACCTTTGAAAAAATTCAAATGTGCAAAAGATGCCTGCTCCCGGGACGCCAGACTGAAGTTGTAATAAGAGTGCAAATCCAGCCACAATGTTGCCGTATCACCTCACAACCATCTGACCCTCGAAAAGCCACTGGGTGCACCTGAAATGAATAAATATAAGCCATAATGTAACCTACAATACAGTATTTCAATAT
>NW_015659929.1:979690-981993 GCF_001515625.1 Sinocyclocheilus rhinocerous | reverse complement strand
GAGCCATATGGGCACAGTGTGAGTCTATTCCCAGCATGGGGAAGCAGTGGTTCATGGAGGGCACGGAAAGCTTCCAGATCTCTGAAATGAACGGTAGGCGCTCACAGATTTTCTGTGTGGGCTTCACCAGCCAACATGTTGCAGCTTAACACCCGGAGTGCTCTGGTGCCACCTTGCCCTGTCCCGAACAGAGATGGAAATAGAGGACCGATGTCCTCGCACCAGCTGTCATTGGCCCTTAAATTCACTGTAAAAAATGTACCGTAGAATTTACAGGATGTTACTGGCAAAAAAGTTGCCAATAAAATCTTGTAAAAATGATGTTAATTGCTGTAAAATGGATTACAGTATAATATTGCAAAGCAAATTACAGTTAATTGCTGTATGTGAAATACAGTAATTTGTAGTATTTTTACAGTAACATTGAATTAAACTTGTAGTTTATTTTACAGCAATATTTTGTAATCTCACTAAAGTACAGTATTTACCTGGCAACTAAAGTTGCCAATAAAATCCTGTAAATACCCCTAAATCCAAGATGATGTTTTAATAATTTAACAATGAAAATGCTGCAAAGAATAATTTTAACAGTAAATTGTAAACTGTAAAACACGGATTTAAATGCATTATCTTAATACTTTTACAAATGAATAAAAACCAAGTCAAAGATGTTGCAAATAAATATTTATTACAACTGTCAGAAAGACATTGCAAGGCTTTTACTGGTAAAAATAAAAATGTTAGTCTTTCAACAGTTAAGGTCTTATCATAAAAATAACATAGTATCACAAAATAACTACAAATACTTGTTAAAATAAGCCAAATAAGCCATATTCTGAGTAGAACATTAACTTTCTATAAAAACTAAGATCAATCAACAGAATTTTGGTTATTTTGGTTAAAAAGGGATTAAAATAAAATGCTGGAATCAACATTATACCACAAATTATGTTGTTTGAGCTTATGTTCTATTACATTTAGAATATTCCTGCAAAAGACAATTTAATAAATACATACTGAAAGTCCATCAACTTTCTGAGATGAGCACACACATGAGGGTTGTCCCTCTTCTCTAAGACCTTTCCACTTGTTTTGTTCGTCTTGTATCTCTTGTATCCAGTGAGTGTTGTGATTCCAACAAAACACCTGCACATAAAAACAAGCAGAATGAAGATCAGAAAGTTCAGTATTGAATGAAACTAGCTCAATAAAATGAATGTAAAAATGCCACTTATACAATACAATCAGCATTTGCCAGTACTTAAACTAAATAAGTAACCTTTTTCACAAATGAAATTACTCAAGTAAAACATGTTACCTTTGAAAAAATTCAAGTGTGCAAAAGATGCCTGCTCCCGGGATGCCAGATTGAAGTTGTAATAAGACTGCAAATCCAGCCACAAAGTAGAGGTATGAATTCACAACTATTTGACCCTCGAAAAGCCACTGGGTGCACCTGAAATGAATAAATATAAGCCATAATGTAAACTACAATACAGTATTTCAATATAAAATGTAATCTAAAATACAAGTATATCAAATGATTTACAACAGAATTAATAAGAATACATTACCTAATATAATCATCTTCAGAGAGTCTTGAAGCATCAAACATTTCTCCACATCAGCTGCTATTCTTTGCACCTACAAGAAATAATGAAAATTATCAAGTAATGCATTACATAAATGAGACCAAAATGAACACCCAAAAAGGCATATATTTTAAAATAAACAAACTCTTACATTTGATTAATAAATTCAATTATAATAATACATTGTAGAACTGTACCACCAATCAAATTAAATCATTTATAATGCAAAATTACAACTGTGTTATGACATTAATGTTTTACATTAATTTTTGAAATTACAAATAAGAAATGTTGGAAAAATGCTATGATATTTTTTAAACATGAAACTAAACCACCATTAGGTGGCAGCAAATAACTTAACGAGTGAATCAATTGAGTCATTCATTGTACCGATCCGTTCAAAATGCTGAATCATTCAGTAAAAACACAGCTGAGTTTTGCTTTGATCTTTGTTTGGAACGATTTTCGTTGGTGAAATAGAACAACAGTCAATATTGTGTCTAAAAAGTAAGTAACTTAATGTTAACTAATTGTGTATTGAACTATGTAACATTTGCAATCGTGATAATCAGCAAAACAGCTCGCTTATGCTCCTTAACAATATCATATGTTATAAATAAACTCAACAGTTTGAACATTTACCTCATGTTTCTTGTGAGTTTATGTGTGCCGTTAAGGTTATTTGTTTTGATGTTGAATGTAATAAAATCA